>NC_134484.1:392581436-392716436 GCF_040206685.1 Ascaphus truei | reverse complement strand
TCCGGCCTTAAATTGGGATAAAAGAAACTGCAACATGGTGTGGGCATCAGAATACACACAGCCCCCCTCTATACATACAAACACACACACACACACACACACACACACACACTGCAGCCCCCCCTGTATGCACTCAACACACATACTCTGCAACCCCTTCTATATATACAAACACACTCTGCAGCCCTCCTTACACACACTCTTTAGCCCCCCGTCTACACCCACAAAACACTCTGCAGCCCCCCACTACACCCATAAAACACACTATAGACATACTGTACACACACACCAAAAAAACACTCTGCTGCCCCCCTCTATATCCACAAGACACACACCACACACACACAAACACACCTTTCTCCTCACTCTCCTGTGCCAAGCTCTCTGTAGGCAGGGTGAGGAAGAAAATTACATTCCATTACAGAATGTATTATGCCGGGATTTTAACCAATCAGAGAGCAGGGATTTCAATAGTGCCCGGAATAGCCATTAGAGGCTAAATCTGTTCAATTCTAGGCATTATTGAAATTCCTGCTCTCTGATTGGTTAAAACTTTGGGCATTATTCATTCTGTAATGACCCGGAATTTATGACACCTTGATAAGTTTTTATTTCCAGCCAATCAGCTTTTGATTGGACAGGAGGCAGCAGCCAGACTGTGACTCCTCACCTTCCACACAGTGAGGAGGGACAGTTTGTGTGTCTGTCTGCAGAGTTTGTGTTTGTAGCTGCAGTTTGTTTGTGTGTGTGTGTGTGTGTGTAGCAGCCGAGTTTGTGTGTGTGTGTCTGTCTGTAGAGTTTGTGTTTGTAGTTGCAGAGTGTGTGTGGGTGTGTGTGCGTGTGTGTGTATAGAGCTGCAGAGTTTGTGTTTTTGTGTACCAAGGGGGGCTGTAGAGTGTGTTGCGAAGCTGCATAGCGTGTGTGTATTTATAGAATCAGGGGAGAGGGAGGTTGCCGTATGTCTGTATATCTATAGATATACTGTAGATAGCTGTAGTGTGAGTGTATACTGTATAGAGGTGATTTAATGTATGTACAATTTCATTTTATTAAAAACATTTATAAAACTATATCAAAGTGTCTATTTATGAAAAATCATAAATTTAGCCTATAATAGTAATTATCCCCTCAGAACTGGGCATTATTGGCCTGTAATGCCCTGTTCTTCGGGGATTATTGCTTAAATAATGCCTGGAAATGTTGGAAATTCTGAAATTAGCTGGAGTCTAGGGCTTTTGGAATGATTAGGGAGTTTTGTGGAGCGTGGACAGGGGCTTTGGAGCTAATATATTATTATATTATATTATATACTTATATATATTAGATGTACAGTAATAATTATTTTTAGCCTACAATAATAATGTTCCCCTCAGAACAGGGCATTTACCTGGCATCAATACTCAGATTCAACTCATCCACTCTGGGCATTAATGGCCATGTAATGCTCTGTCCTTTGGGGATTATTAATTCAATGCTGCTCAATACATTTTCAGAATGGTTAGATATGTTTATGGATTGGTGGTTGTTGTATTTAATGTTAACTTCTTCTAATAGGGGTATAAACGGATTCACATACATGTAATAGTATATTTAAAGGAAAAACAATTTAATGGTGAATTTAATTATTTTACAATATGTGTGCTAATTAAATTTCTTGAATGCTAAGGGCATTATTTACCAATATAATTATATTAAATAGATGTAATTTTTGTCTTCTTATTTTATTTCAGTAGGCAATTTTCTTCCTCGCATGCTCAGCATGCATTTAGCTAGAACACTGTGATTGACGGAATTGGCTTTGGAATTAATTTTCCTAATGTTAGAATTTTCACATGATAGCACTTTGCCTGGCATGTAAAAAAAAAAAAAACACATTATGGCCCAGCAGGGGCAATCTTACCAGTTATATTTTTATGCAAGAATTTTATAGTACAAGATTCCTAGGTCAGTGTAATCAAGCAGCGACTTTTTGTGCTTCTGTCTGCTTTTGATGAAGGGCAGCACTTATACAATTTCACAGTAGTGGAGACATAAAGGGTATAGAATCGTTAAAGTAAAAGAGAACATTTCTAGATAATGAAGTACAAAAACATTCTTTATATTCCTAATAACAAGTTTTTCTATCATTTAGGCACCTCATACTGTAAGTAAACGTTTTGATGGTGATGGGACAAGAAAGTGGGCTTCTATAAAACATGAAGTTAATAATCAATTCAGATAACTATGAAGACATTGTACAATTGGATCTATCGTATCAAGAGAGAGGGCTGATATGTCCAGCTTCAGAGAAGGAGAGACACTGATGGTACCCCGCTACTGCCAAAATGTATGGGTGGTGAGGTGCTCTCTACTGCTGCGTCAGCCTTTATTTTAAAACTTCTCAGGGACGTAGCGGTTCCATCTTCTGAATTCCACGTGCAATAAATTAGGTATCCCCGCATTCATGCTGCATTCGCGCCGCCCAGCACCCGTGCCTGATCCGCGGTTGATCTGTTTAATTATAATGGTTCTGATTTAATTGGGGGCAATTCTTTGCATATCCGCCAGGTGGCAGATATTCATGAATTGTAATGTATTCTAATGTGCTACAGTAATGTATCTACTTGCAGGTGTTTAAAAAAAACCCACAGTGGTCCATTGTGAATTGACCTTGTTACTGAAGAAGTTACAATACTGTATCAATTTAGGCGTTTCATAATAAAAACTCGATGCACAGTGTCTTTTTTACATAACTGTACTGGATTTCTCGTGTCCTGCAATGAGTACACCCCAGTACATGTGCAAAAAGCCAGACATAACGTACGCTTATTTAATATGGTCCACAATTAATGCAGCAGTTGATAAGATGGCCACAGTTGGTCAAATTTATCAATATTTTATCGCAAATTATGACTTTTACAAATTTTCACCAGATGCTCGTGCGTGGAAGCGTGCAATAAGGAAAAGGTTATGTATCGATCTGTGTTTTTCTCGTATTGCTCCTGATTAGAGGAGGGTAGTGGTATGGGTTGCCAGATTTTTCCAGTATCTTTGATCATGGAGACTTCAAAAGGCGAAAGGTCATGGTAAAACCAACTAAGTTTCGTCAGTCCCAGACCAGCAATGGAACAACGCCAGCACTGGCTTACAATAACGGTCCGACCGTCAGTGAAAACCTGGTGACCGGCAACCCTTGCTATCTGTCCCCGCCAGGATACCTGCAGCCTGAGCAAGATTTCACGTACAGATACCAGCAAGCTTGCATGTACCAAAAAGATTTCCAGCTTCATCAGCTGTCAACTACAGGTGTAGCAGGCCCACTGTCACCTGTCAACGACGTGTATAATCAAGAATACGGGACTGGCAGTGGCTCGGCGCCAATCAATTGGCAAAGTCTATAATGAAGGTAAAAACCTACAGCTCAAGCTGCCATATTTTATTCTTTTTTTTAAATATCAATACATTATGCACACAGACAAGCGATTAGTGACTGCAGATTGGTCCGTTCTCCTGTAATCAATCGCTTTGCTTATGGTTATTTAGTTCTATTATTTTATTCACAATTCTAGAAAATGTAGTCCAGCAATATGATCGGCTGAGCAGCAGTAGATACTGAACAATTGGTTGACAGCTAGGTGCCTGCGCGAACTGTATGTCTAATTGGAACCATGTTGAAACGCATATGCGTGTCATCACATTTAGGCACATGCGTGTATGTGAACAAGAGACGCACCCCCCCCCCCCCCCGAGAAAATTATTGTGGCCTTCTTGAAGGGATTGATTGATTTTAACCAACCATTATGTGAAACGGTAATGCAACCGCTTATCAACTCCCCACCCCCTCTAATTCCTGTTGCCTTCTTGAGGAACTGACTGATTTTAACCAACCATTACTGACTGTATGTTTTTGAAACACTGTATTTTCTTATAAAAGGTGACACAATTAAACAATTTTAAAAAATGTACTTTTTTTTATTTTTTGGGAGTAAAAACATTTTTTGATTACTTTTGAACAGATGAACAATCAAGCTGTGAAGTCGACCCCCAACTGTCTGTCCTTACATGGACGAGCCCTTGTATGCCTCAAAATGCCATTTATTGAGTCTCTCACGATTCTCATTAAATGATCGGTAATTTTGAAATACCGCTGCATTTCCTCCACAATTGTTCTCCGTACATTTTCAGGCAGAGCCTTTTTTATTCGATTCCCTTCGTAGTTCACGTTGGGGGTCCACCCGCAGTACACCTAGTAACTGACGTGGTGTTTGAAGATGTACAGGGCATATCTCTGGGCTGTACCAGCACTTTCAACCTTGTACTTCTCCCTGAGTGGCTGGGGCAGGTCGTGCAAGCTGATGTCGGGCACTGTTTCAATGCAAGCGTGTGTGGGTGTGACTCTGGGAGTGGGTGTGCTTCTGGCTGCGGGCGAGGGTAGGTGGTCTGGGAGGATGCTTTCGCTTTCGCTTTCGCTTTAAAAAAAAGACTGGCGCAGCTGTTGGTAGGGCTAATATAAACACACAAGAACAGAAAACATAGTGGCAAGCACTCTAACACCGAGCGTGATATATGAAGTTGAGAATGTTTGCAATTTTTATAACCAGAACTTTTGTGTAGGTTTTACTGCCCATGTTATCTATCCTTTAGGAGCAGATACAGCAAGCTCTGTTAAATCAGGGCAAGTAGCGTGATGTTACCTACAGTATATAGAGGACAGATGTTATTTTCCCTGAGTTTAATGGGTATTCACTAAGCTAATGTGAAAATAACGTCGGTCACCAAAAGCAGTATCTAATGATAATTGCAGTAGAGGATAAGTTAATAGCACATAGCCGCAATAACCAACACAATGCACATGGGCATTACAAAACAAATAAGTAACGTTCCAATTAACGCAAATGCGTTCCAATCATTCCAATATGAGAGGATAATGAGGAAGGTCCCTTCTCAAGTTGTGGGCCTTATATCACTTGTGAATACAGGGTCTTCCTGAGAAGAAACCTGATTAGTTCAAGCAGAACTTATACAATACAGTGTACATCTATATAATGTTTAAATTATGTATTATTGCAAACCATGTATTACATACATATGAGCACATTATTCATTATACGTCAGTCACACATACATGTACATGTGGTGGGTATTTCTTAATATAAACTATACTGTTGTGACATAGTTATATAGTAGTGCAGGTTACAAAAAACATAAAGTACTGTATGTCTATTCAGTTATACTTACAGTGTTAAATTTAATCGGCTGAGACACTCATCCTTTATGTACATTATATTAACATTTATCCAGACGAAAGCAAACAAAAAACCCTAGAAGAACATTTGACAATTTATTTAAGGGGCAAAAAAATGCCTTCCTGACTTTGATAATGGCAATCAGATTTATTAAATGATCAACATTCTTCCTATGTTTTACTTATTTGGCATATCCATGTAAACATTTTCTTTCTAGAAAGATGTCTAATCTTTTCTTAAGATATGTACAGTGTTTCCCATTACAGTTTCCATGGGAAGTAAATTCTACATTGTAAATGTCCTTACTGTAAAAACCATTTCTATACACGTAGCTGAGTAATCTAAATTCATCCCTTTTCAAGGTATGACCATGTGTAATTTCTAATGACCTTGGCATGCCTTAATATCTCTATGGCAAACAAGAGGATAACCCACACATATCTTCTCCCAGGGAGCATAATCACCATCTCCAGTGCACCTACTCCCATGTCCCTCTCCTCTTACCCTAACTCCACTATAACACACCTACTGTAAAACTTTCTCCCCTCCATTTATCTACAGGAATTACTGTACATAAACCTATTAATGAGAAATGGCTAATCCGTAAAAAATGGCCAATGGAGTCATTAACTTCTTGTTTACTATATGAGTTAGCAAGGCACTGCCAAATAAATGCTTTACTAGCCTCTGTGACATGCAATGGGGGTAGTATATATGATGCCTTTGTAGAGTTAGTCGCCAGGTAGTCATGTGTGGTCAATGGCTACCTGGCAACTTGGGCTACTAGGGGTTTACTCTTTACTCTTCTAATTTATGAACTTGTATGCACTATTGTACAGTAGGTATTCACACTATCATAAGTCATACCCAATGCCTGATTTAGGTACAGATGTAGCTAACGTTATTGCACTTGTTATTGTGCAGCAAGCCACTAAGTTGTATGATTTTGTAACTCACACTCACACATTAATTTGAAAATCATACCATATCACATTAAAAATTGCGCCAGCGGTAATTCGTTATTGTGTGTCAACAGGTGCAATAATATTGCCTACAACTGTAAAAAATAATGCATTATTGTAATGTTATTTTCCTGCATTTATCTTACAGGCTCTTTGCGAATATAGTATACTCATGATAGCAGCTAATTTGTGTATTATTTGCATATCATTTCCAAATACGCCGCCCCTAGGAACTTACACGTGGCGGCCACCTCCTTGCTACTGCCCTCCTTCTCATTCCAAATAGCAGCATCAAATGACGCCACAGACGTCACCAACATGACGGTTCCCCCATAAATGTACCCGGGAATCATGCCTGATTCTCGGATACATGTAAAAACATTGTCCCGGCAAATCTCCCCTTCAAAACGCAAGCACGACTCACCACTAGGGTACCCTGCTTCAGCATAGCCCAGAAAGGAGAATGAGGTGCAGGGATGAATAGGTACCCATGTAGCAGAGGGAATCCCTAGGTTTAAGGGGGTACCCAGCTAGTGCCAAGGTGACCCAGAACCAGTATATAAGGTTGAGGGGGGACTCAGAGTACAGTGTGTCTAAAAGATAGTGTATGGGGAATAAGGCAGCTAAGAATAAAAGTACAATATCTTTCTTATTCTGTACCCTATACCAGAGACTCAGAAGGATATTAAACCATGTACCTTAGTGTATCAAAATATACTTTATTAATGTACTGTAATGTAATGTGCTTTTTCATTGGGAACCCATGTCCAGACAGGCTGTCCGAGCTAACCCATAAGCGCCGGTAACTCTGCTTGACATCGGAGTTCAAAGCAGTCAAAGGATGCCAGAGGTGGGAAAAGCATTTGGGCAGCGGGGAAAGGTGGAATACCAGGTCCGGAGATAAACGGCAGTCATCCAGGCTGGCACTTGCTCTGCCAAACCTGGTGGAGCCTGTCCCAGTGGGTGGCATTGAAAGTAGCCAGGGACAGAGGTGGCAAACTTGCGCATGTCCCTTGGCAATTTTAGATTTCCTGCTGACCTGGCTTTTCTAGCCAGCTTGGCTCTAATTGTCTTCTGGGAATTTTTCCACGCAATGATTGGCTGCTGAGTTTTGTGAATGAAACTCAGAATACTATAAAGAACCTGTGAGCCAATCAGTTTAGAGTTCTCCGGTAGAAAAAGCAAGGGCATAGCAGAGCAACCAGCTTCGATTTCAAGACTGAGAAGCCTGCCTGCCAGAAATTAAGTCCCGACTAAATCCTGACTTACTCTCAAAATCGAACGTAGCAGACGCGGCTGGGATTTTATGCCGATTTGAGTTCCAGAGGATCGGTGGTAGCTCACGGTCAAGAAAGTCCAAGTTCTCAGAAGAGAAGGGAGTGGTGGTGTGTGGAACTTCACGTCGATTTGGGAACCAACAGTCCCAGTCAGGTTAAAACTATTATTGAGAGTTTCCTGCACATAGGAAAGTCTTATTTACAACCCCAGACCCCGATTAAGTGTATCTTTTTGTCTATATTTTGTGTTCCATTGTGTGTAAGTGATTTTGCGCGAATAAACTTCAATTTATTTAATTACCTTGTTTTGCTCAGTGAAAGATCCTGGTAAAAAGGTGGAAATTGCCTGTCTTCCGTGACACTGGCTGCCACATTTAAGTACCTTCCCATCAGACCCAATAGGCCCATTAGTGCGGCAAATGTATACGGGGTCGACATTTCTTCCCCAAAATTTTGCCGCTTTAGGCCCTGGCTTAACAGGCCTAAGGAGAAATCTGCCACGTGTCTATCTATTTATCTATCTATCTATTAAAAACATTAATGGTAGAATTAGAAGATTCTTAACACAAATATCATAGCTTTTTAAGTGACAATGTACCTTGATAAAATGTCCTTTTGGAAATTTTATTTAGAACATAGTATCGTGGTGGCTTGTGCGTGTTTACAAAATAGACTTTGGTTTAGTAAAAAACTGATATGAAGAAAAATCTGTCATTAGAGTTTACTAATTACAATGAAATATGTTTAATAACTTTTGCAGTAATTGAAGTGATAAAATACTTTCATCAGCAGTTTTAAAATCATATCATGATCAGACGGCATGTGGGAATGTATAAATGAGCTACACAATATTAGGCACTTGCTTTTTCAAGTTTTTTGTAAACCAATGATCTGACATAACATTATTCTGAGGACTGACTGACTGACTTTTGTATTCATTGGGGAAATGTGCGAAACTAATAGAAACAAACTGTAACTATTCAATGTTTGGAAGCTACTTGAGACTGGTATTATATGGAACTTTACTCTCACTTAATCATACAAAAGAGTATTATACAGTACTGTATTTTAGTATTTGAGTATGCGAAACTGGCAGAAAATAACATTTTAATAATTGGTTGTGTTATGACTTTATGTTACATAGTTACATAGTAGATGAGGTTGAAAAAAGACGGACGTCCATCAAGTTCAACCTGTGCTAAATTTAGACAACAGATACTTTATCGTATATCTATACTTATTTATTGAGCCAGAGGAAGGCAAAAAAAAAATCCCAGTATCATATCATCTAATGATATCTGATAAGGGGAAAATAAATTCCTTCCCGACTCCAAGAATTGGCAATCGGATTAATCCCTGGATCCACATCCTTCCCATGTATACTTATTTCGTATATAAATGTATACTTTCCTTTCTAAAAAGATGTCCAACCTTTTTTTGAACAAATTTATTTTATCTGCCATCACAGTCTCCATGGGTACTGAATTTCAGATATTAACTGCCCTTACTGTAAAGAACCCTTTCCTTTGTTGCTGATGAAATCTCCTTTCCTCCAACCTAAAGGGATACCCCTGAGTCCTTTGTAATGCCCTTGGGATGAATAGTTCATTTTAAAGCTCCTTGAACTGTCCCCGAATATTTGTAGATAGTTATCATATCCCCTTTTAGACGCCTCTTTCTAATGTAAATACAAAATCTAATTTAGCTAGCATCTCCTCATAAGTTAGATTGTCCATCCCCTTTATTAATTAGGCGGCTCTTCTCTGCACGCTCTCTAGTTCCATAATGTCTTTTCTAAGGAGTGGTGCCCAAAATTGTACTCCATATTCAAGGTGTGGTCTTACTAATGCTTTGTAAAGAAGCATGATTATGTTTACTTCCCTTCCATCCATTGCCCGTTTAATGCAAGATAAGATCTTGTTTGCCTTTGCAGCTACTGCATGACTTTGGGCCCTATTGCTAAGCCTGCTGTCTACAAGCACTCCTAAATCCTTCTCCATCAAGGATTCCCCCAATTTATCCCCATTTAATTTGTAAGTCACCTTTTTATTCTTGCATCCCAAATGCATAACTTTACATTTATCTGTATTAAACCTCACCTGCATTTACCTGCCCAATTTTCCAGTCTCTCCAAGTCCTTCTATAGAGAAATTACATCCCGCTCTACTAATTTACACAATTTAGTATCATATGCAAAGATGGAGACTTTGCTCTCGATGCAAACCTCAAGGTCATTAATAAACAAGTTAAAAAACAGGGATCCCAGTACCAATCCCTGAGGTACTCCACTCACGACTTTAGCCCAACCTGAAAAAGTTCAATTTTAACAAAACCTGCTGTTGTCTATCCTTCAGCCAGTTTTCAATCCAGGTGCATATAATATTACTGAGTCCAATTTTCTTTATTTTGTACACCAACCTCTTGTGTGGAACCATATCAAAAGCCTTTGCAAAATCTAAGTAGACCACATCAACTACATTACCCTGGTCTAAATTCCTACTTGC
Organism: Ascaphus truei; assembly: GCF_040206685.1. Taxonomy (NCBI): domain Eukaryota; kingdom Metazoa; phylum Chordata; class Amphibia; order Anura; family Ascaphidae; genus Ascaphus; species Ascaphus truei. The sequence goes on along the minus strand of NC_134484.1, from coordinate 392,706,468 downwards.
CTCCTCAAATAAACAAATAAGGTTAGTTTGGCATTCATGCTGACTATTACTAATAATTTTGTTTTCCTTTAGGTATTCCTGAATATTATCCCATATTAAACCTTCAAGTAGTTCCCCACTATTGAAGTCAGGCTTATAGGTCTGTAATTCCCCAGTTGTGATCTAGCTCCCTTTTTAAATATAGGCACCACATCTGCTTTATGTCAATCTTGTGGTACTGAGCCTGTGGAAATGGAGTCCTTGAATATTAAATGTAATGGTTTGGCTATTACTGAACTTAAGTCCTTGAAAATTCTTGTACATAGTTACATGTAATTATGTAATATTGTTTTTATTTTAAAATGTCTCTGGATATCAAGGGCCTCATGCAGTAAGCGCCGAAAAGTCACTTTTCACCAGCTTCTCGCAAAAAAATGCCTACTGCGATTCAGTAAGCCCCGAGAAGCTGCCGATAAGAGCAAAACTCACCTTTTGTTTTTACAGAAAAAAAAATTTGCCCGCCGCGCGGCGAAAAGACACTTTTCGGCAATGATCGCCAGTTTTTCAAACTGGCTCAATTCTAGTAGAATACGGTGAAAGGTCACAGCAGTGGCCTAAAAGAATCCTATTTGCACTCGCTAGACCAGAAATGCTAGGCTAGGAAAAATTCAATCCTAGGAGTTACCTCCATAGCCATACATAAACAATTTTAAAATCATATTTATTAAACATATATACAAAAACCTTATTGTCTAAAACACCACTATGTGGCTCCAGGAGAACACAAAGAGGGGGGTGGGGAATAAGTACTGATATAGTTATCCGAGCAGTATGAGACTCTAATTGTAATCTGGACAGTATGTATAATATATACACTCCTTGAGAGACTCCCCAGAATTAACCTCTATTAGTTATGAGTACAGCATATAGCCTGTGTAATGTATATGGGAGCCCATGAGTTTGGAAAGTTGCTGCAATGTAGTGTGTCCCCTATGATAGTATTTCATAAGACTATATAGTCCTTGGGTGACGTTACCATATGTGGTGTGCAGACAAAGTGATATGTGTACCTCAATATATGGGATACCCTGCGTTCATATATCGTATATTAGGGACACCGTGTTAGTGATCTTATGGTTTTGTTGGTTCGCAACTCGAGGCGAGCCTCTAAGTCCCTAAGGTTAAAGTCAGGGCGTCACTCTAGGTACCGTAGCGCCACCTTCACTCTAAACAAGTAGATCTTTGTACTTGGGACTAATTGGGCCGTTTGTAAGTATCTATGTCAAAACACGATTGATATCACACAATGATCAACTCCCTCATGTAAGTATACGACCTGATAGTCTCTCAAAATCGTTTGCTCGCTTCCCGGTTCTCTATGCTTCCGGATGACGTCACCGGAAGTGCGTCATCACGTACCGACGTACGTTTCACGCTCGTGGGCGCTTCGTCAGGGTAATGGGAGTGACTACTCTGATCTCCTCCCTGCTTTAAGTACTGGGCGGTCGGGGGCGTGTATCACGTCTCGGCCAATCCAGAAAATGTATCTCTAGGTGGATTTGGTCGTGTCTCCATTATGGAGTATACTGATCTGTTGTCCACCTATTGTGTATTCACATTGCCATGGCAACTTGTCCGAATAAGGAATGAGATGCTTAGTGTTCTCAATTCTAGTAGCCCAGATCGGCTTTTGGCAGCTGATCGCCATTCTAGAATTGAGAGTTCTCAAAACTGTCCCACCACAAAAAGTTGGCAAGAAGGTGGGGAGAAGCGGCAGATGAGCGGCGAGAGACCCCCAGCATGAATCTCCTGCAGGAAAAATGCATTTACAGCCCACTTAATTACCATAGCAACTAACAGCTAAGGCAATTAAAGGGTTAAACACCCATGCCATGCTAATTGTGGGTAGCGGGGGTGAGTGAAGGGGATAATTGGCCCTTGGTGGGTGTTTAGGCCTTCCAGGGGGGTCCTCAGGTGGTCTTCATAGGTCCCCACAAAATAAAACATGTCATACATTTAAATAAATACAACCACCCCCCCCCCCCCCACCAAACACATACAGTACAGTTATGGGGAAAATAACTATTATCCAGATATGAATAATAGATTATTTGCCCATTATTAAACACATTAACCAGCATAAATAAAGTAAATAAATACAGTTCAACTTACCACAGCCAATGTGATGGGCGTCCTCGTCAGGATACTGCAAGGTCCCTGTCCTCCGTTGCCAGAAAAATACATAGCAAATATATTCTAATGTCCCCTAACCCCTTAATTACCTTATTGGTTAATAACCGTGAAAGTAATTAAGAGGTTAACCCAACCTGCACCGATACCCACCCAGGATGCCTAACAACCCTCCCCAGACAACTACCCCCACCCTTCACCCATTAATTTGTACAGTGAGTAGATCATGCCCATTTATAATATATATATATATATGTGTGTGTAGAGGTATCAGTATCGTGTTAGCCGAGCTTCAATAATCAAAAAATAAATAGATGATACCGTTCTGTGGCTAACGTTTACAGAACGGTATCATCTATTTATTTTTTTATTTTATATATATATATATATATATATATATATATATATATATATATATATATATATATATATATATATATATATATATATATATATATATATATATATATATATAATATGGGCATGATTAACCAATATACAAAGAAATGGTTAAGGATTACCAAAACATGCCCAAATAAAAACAACACATAGCAACATGAAACACAGCACATATCAAAATAAAAACATCACACAGTCAAATATAAAACACAGCACATCTCAAAATAAAATCATCACTTAGCCAAATAAAAAACACAGCACATCTCAAAATAAAACACAGAACATAGCCAATTAAATATATAACAAATGCCAATCAAACAATTGAATGGTACAGTGGGTACATGATGCAAATAATATGTAAACTCCCATGTTACTCCCTTTGGATGACATCACATCCTTCCTCCCAAAAACTCTGTCACATGGTGGGACCACCTGGAGGCCAACAGCACCTAGCAGGGACCACCCGGAGACCCCCAGAAACTGTGGGCACCCCCAGGGTGCACTGTGGGGCCTGCGGAAACCCATCGGGCCCACCACGGACTACCATCGGCCTGGGGTATTAAGTCTGTATGTAAAATAATAAATCATGTTTTTATGGGGGGGCACAGGGTGGGTGGGTTGTGTATTGTGTATTAAATATGGTAATGTTAATTGTGGGCCTAAGAGGTGGGTAGTGGGGTTGTTCTGTGTAGTGTTTTTATTGTGGGTAGTGGTGGTGGGTGAAGGGGGTATTGTCCCCAAGAGTGGGTGGTTAGGCCTCCCAGGTGGGTTGTGGGGGAGGGTGGGTTAACCCCTTAATTACTAGATTGGTTACTAACCACTAAGGTGATTAAGGGGTTAGGGGACATTAGATTGTCTCTTTGTATTCTTCTGTATTGTTTGCAGCAATGGAGGGCATGGACGGGTTAAGGATGAGGGCGGCCTTCATTGTGGCAGCCTGGGAAGGGTGAGTGCAAGGTGTATTTATATTATTTCTGCTGCTTATTGTATTTTAAATTGGCTAATGCGTCTACATTATTAATTTGTAGATAATAGTAATTTTGCCCTTTAGTGTACTGTATGTGTTAGGAGGCAGGGGCGGGGGGTGTGTGTATTAATTTAAAAGTATCTATGTATTTGTTATTAAAAAAATTTGGGCACAGAATTGGTACTGCAGGCAACCGGGGTCTCCCGGACAACTGTGGGACCACCCGAGGGCCACCGCTGGCCTATAGTATAATTCATGTGTATCCCCAAAAAATTAAGATATGTTATGTATGTTAGTGGGGTATAGGGGTTGTTGGGGGCACAGGTGATGGGGGTGTTGTATATTGCAATGTTTATTGGGGGCAATTCTCCCCAATAAAAATACTATTGTGCTTTAACTCCTCCATTGCATTAGCAAATAGCCGCTTTAATGTCTTTTTATTAATATTGTGCGGGAGCACGGGGTCTCCTGAGCTGAACCACTTTGATTTCTGGCTCAGGGACCCCCCTGCTTCCCGAGTTACAGGCCCAGATATGGGTGCCACTATCCCATTGTTTACATGTCCCACTATAAAAATGACACTATAAAAATGGCGGCGACACTGGCTCCCGATGCCCCATACCGGGGCCTGTAACTCGGGAAGCAGGAGGTCCCTGAGCCATAAATCAAAGCACTTCAGCTCATGAGACCCCCTGCTCCCGCACGCTATTATTAAAAATGACATTAATGCAGCTTCATTACCATAGCGGCTATCCGCTACGGTAATTAATTATTGTTTATTGATATGTGTTTTTTGAGACTAGTGTAGATGTGCACGGGGTCTCCGGAGCAGAACCGTATTGGTTTTAGTTCCGGGAACCCCCTCCTTCCCGAGATACAGGCCCCGTTATGGGGTGCCGGTATCCCTTTGCTTTGTTAAGATCCCACGGTCACGTTATCGGGACATCTCAAAGCAGAAGGATACCGGCACCCCATAATAGGCCTGTATCTTGGGAAGCAGGGGGTCCCCGGACCTAAAACCAATGCGGTTCTGCTCCGGAGACCCCCTGCACATCTACACTATGAATAAAAAATTTATTTTTAAATATTTTTTTTCCGGCAAGATTTGCACAGAGACTGGCGGATCTCTCTCTGCTGCAGACAGATCTCGCCGGGTGAGCCCTTCTCACAGGGCAGATCGTCTCTCCGCCGACTACTCACCATGTTTGGAAATGTTGCTCTCGCAGGTATTCGGGCCTTTCTGCATACCATGAGAGCAACTCGCCAAAAACATGGCGAGTTCAAAACCCTGCCGATAATTTTTTGGGGCTCTTACTGCATGAGGCCCCAAGTCTCATAGTTTGGGCAGATATAAGTTTATATTTTCTTACTGTTCACGTGATTAATCCAGTGAAAACATATTGCACTATTTTTGTTTTTATTTTTCTGTTTCTTGGTCACTTGGATTTTGAGCTCCCTGCATAATTTTTTTAATGATTAGAACACTTATTTCCCTTAATATATGTAAGAGAACACAAAAATCACCAGGCGCTCCTTAGGGTGTTTCAGGTGTGACCCCCCTGCAGCATCTTCATCACCCACAGGTTTTTTACCTCACACAACGGACCCCGACTGTGTTCCATTCACATTGCCTTTTATTTATTTATAAAATATTTTACCAGGAAGTAATACATTGAGAGTTACCTCTCGTTTTCAAGTATGTTCTGGGCACAGAGTAAAACAAATAATACATGGTTACAAATACAGTTACATAAATTAACAGGGTATACATTATATACAAGACATTGCGTGCACAGTTAAAGAAAATATATATTATGGGCGTATGAAACAGTTACAGACCAGATTAAAATGTGAGACAGCCTTAGATTTGAAAGAACTTAAACTGGTGGTGGATGTCACTTATTATATCACCTTTATTATATCACCTTTTATCAAACTATTAGCATAGGAGCGAATTTTACTTTTTTCTTTGTTATTTAAATGACTCCACAGTAAAGAACTGAATTGAGGTAAGTAGCAGGTTCAATATCAGAAAGGTAGATAAAAAAGACAAGGCTATTCACCTTACATTAGTGTAATTGAAAGTGTTAAAATACAGAGTTTCAAGGCAGACAGTAGAGTTACCTAGTTTATATCAAGTTGTTGAATCAAGATTACAAGGATTAATCCCCTTCCAATCTTATGCCAACCTTCAGATCAATGTTATGAACAGTCCTCTAAAATGATTGGACCAATGAACTATCTGTCCAATAAAGGACAGAGGTGGTTACAAAATCCCAGACAAAGTACAGTAGAACCAGCTTCTTGACAGCAACAGAGTTGTGCTAGAAATTCCCTTTCACCAGGTGACACGGAAAACTGTCTAAAATTACAGGCGCAACCTGTCAAAAGTCTACCTAGTTGTTACGAATGGTATTTTAAAATGAAAAAAATTACAGTGCAAATGTTAAACATGGGAGGAGCAGCAGTCTAGCCTTTATTGAGAAGCCCCGCTGACTTCCATTCACTACAACCACTACAAGGCCATGACCAAGTGACATAATAAAGGAGAAAACGGTGAAAAGATAACAGAATATAATGAAAGTAGGGCTACAGTGGTCAGAGTGGAAACTTTTCTTGCAGCGCTCAGCTGCCTCCTTCCATCACAGTACCATTTTGAGATTTTACGCCACATTTGCTAGACGGAGTTAAGCCTTAGGCCTTTTTATGGTCTAGTCAACTAAGGGGCATTACCATTTAATAGATATGGCTATTTAGTGCCTCTATACTTCTTTCACATTAATGCTGATGGGTAACTGTCCCTTCCATTTATATTATAAGCACATTAAAGCAACAAAAAGGAAAATATAGAGAGACGCATGCGCGGCGGCTAGCTGAATGGGAGCTTGAAGTAGGAGCTCTGCTCTAGCCGGCACTTCTATAGCAAATAAAAGCATCTTTTACAGCCAGAGTATCCCCACGAAGAGGCAAAGCACCCAGACACAACAACGATGTCTAAAAGACCAAAATCAAAGAAAGCGGCATCCCCCTTGGTCAGATATTTCCGAAAAGGAGATTTGGCGTGAGAGGACATCCCCGAGTTACCGGCACAGCATGGTGGCGGGGAGTCAGAAGAGGAGTCGGTCTTGGCGTGGGAGAGACCAGAAAATTCAACGGCAAGCCGGGTGATGGCCCGAGATGATATGGGGGAATTTTGTAGGGAAATAAAAGATTTTTTCCACAAAGAACTGGCAGACCGCAGAAAAGATATAACCAGCATTGGGGAGCGCACTGACTCACTGGAGAGGAGGATGGATACCTCAGCTAAGGCACAGCAATCCACAGATAAGTGAATTGCCCACCTTTCAAACGTGGTCTCGGAGCTGCTAGATAAGCAGGAAGACTCCGAGAACTGCGACCGCCAGAATAATATAAGGGTGCGGAGAATACCGGTGTCAGTGGCGGACGCGGAAGATTTCATGTCAAGATGGCTGACAAGCCTCATGCCAGATCTATCTGAGCAGGAGCTGCTGCTGGACAGGTGCCACAGGGCACTCTGGTTGAAACCCCAAAAAGGGGACCCCCCTGGGACATTATAGTAAGGTTCCACCACTTTACTACAAAAGACAAGGTCTGTCGGATTTCCATAGCCTCCCCACATGTAGACTTTGAGGGGGTTAAACTCCAAATATTCCAGGATATTTCCCCCATGACGTTGGCAAAGTGGAGGGAGCTGACCCCACTAACCAGGACTATAAGAGATAATGGGGTCAAATACAGGTGGATCTTTCCGTTTGGGCTGCTTGTTCTCAAAAAAGGAGTGGCCGTTACTCTGAGACACCCAGAAGATGGACCTGCCTTTCTGAGGAAGCTGGACCTAGGAGACAAGGCTGACACTCACTGGGATCTTGGAGAACGTCCTGCCGTGGAGCCCGCCTGGAAGGAAGTGGGAGGCCCGGCCCGAGGTGAATCACAAGACAAATCCCCCAGAAGCCCGCGTTGAGGACGTCTGGAGCCTTAAAGGGACCGGCCGAGACTTTGCTGTGCAGCCAATATTTGTGTGGCCTTGGGGTGGCGCCATTCCCCTACTGATGAGTATCCTCTTGCGGCGGTACCTACTCAGGCAGCCATCTTGGACTGTGGCTCTGACTGACTGAGCCGGGGACGGGCTGCGCATCCGCAGGGTCCGCGAGAGTCCCCCGAAGTTACAGGAGCGGTGGAGGCGAGGCAAAGCACAGGGGGGGGGGGGTGAGGCCGGGTTTAAATTAAGCTAGGGGAGTTAAATAGGATATACAGTTAAAAATATAGAGATTAGGATATGGGGATAGGTTAGGAAGTTGTTAATATATTCAAAAGTTAGAGGTATAGAGTTAGTAGGATAAGTCTATGGGAATAGCGGGTTATGTGAGATCAGGAGAGGGTAGGATTCTAGGCACAGTTAGGGCTCGTAAGGGTAGAAAGAATATAGGGCATTTACATACCGACCACATACTATAAATAGTGAAAAATATGTTCTCTACTGCTGCGTAGGAACCTTCTCACGTACTTTGGATGATCACCTCCGGAGGACTTTAAACCCACTCTTAAAGTGCTGGACAGGAACAGACGAGCAACTCGGAGGAGAAGTAATTGAGTCAGACACCAGTGAGCGTTGTCAAAAACCTCTCCTGTTTATTAATGGTTTACAGTAAGGTTATGTAGGCGAGCGAGCGTAGAAAAAACACGTATACGTGAGAAACTTACTTCCCTTTATGTTTATCTAGAAAGTGACAGATGGAAAGTTACGATTTGGGAACTAGTTTAGTTGCCCGATCATGGGGCAGTCTAGGAAGCATCATAATTCTTGTTGTTAAGACATTTCATTGTTAAGACATTTCATACATTCAGGCTAAGCACAGCTGACTAAACTTCCTGTTTCTACATGGTGAAATAGTCTGAACATACATAGTTCAGTAGTTCAGCCACCATTAAGTGGGTAAAAGGTCAGTTTAACATCTTACTAAATGGCATAATGGCATAATCAGTATAAAATGGTTATATAGCAGTCAAAATGGAGTCCCCCTTGATACACACATTATCAGTCCCTCCTTTTGTCATCAAAATGACAATCCCTAGGATACAGGGGTCTCATACTGGATTTGACTATTATCATAATCCACTAAAGGTATCGGGACACTGGTGGTTGTAGTTCTAGAGTTATATGTTACAGTTGGGGAACCGGGAATAGGGGCATTAATGTTCAGTGAAGCATACGTGTGATTAACTGACTTAACAGAAGGCATAATCATTTTACATAAAGATGAACACATTAATTTGCAGCATGAAATAATAACAACTAATACTACAAACATGCAAGCGATAAATATCACTCCCATAATAATTTTCTTTCCCAACTCTCCAATCCATGCGCCTAATCCAAAAGTCCAATCAAACTGATCGACTCTCTCAGCAAGGTCTGCAACAAGACTTTTGATGTTGGAAATATGATTCTGCACAGATGTTGAATGATCAGATAGATTAAAAAAGCACATCCCCTCAAAATCTTGACATCCATGCTCATGTTTAAACAAAAGATAATCAATTGCCGCACGATTTTCTAAAATTGCTTTGCGTGTACCTTGTAAATCTACCATCAGTTTTTCTAGGGCCTGGGAGGTATGATTTAACCCCTTGGCTACAGCACATGCTAGTTTCTTTATGGTTTTTGCTGAATACGCAGCCAATCCAGGTACTCCAACAAGGGAGACTGCTAGACTTAGAATTTCAGCATCTGGTAGTAGAAGCACATGTGAATTGCATTCTTCAGTGACTGAAGCAGTGGATCGCTTAACTTTGGTTTGATGTGGACCAGGTTCTACAGAGAACATCATTATCCCTAACCTGGTGAGAGTACATGGTCCTCCGGAGATGTTTCCTGGTATATATGTGTACGTAGTATTACCACAAGAAAACAACCATCCGACGGGAAGTTTAACAGAATATATATGACTTGGTGTGCTTATTGTGTGATTACAGCTCATAGTGTTATTGACGTTGAAACATCTATCATCAGCTCGATTACACAATATTTGGGTCATATTGGTGGATGTTGAGGGTGTCAATTGTACTTGTTTACATTTGCCTATTTTTTCAGGATTACATGTCATTTAATAACATATGTCACCCTGTGTTATATTCTGGGTCGTAATTTGTGTCATATTAGACCACTTTTCACCAATACACTGAGGACAGTCATGACAGTATTCATATATAGAGAAATGATGTCGCACATCATGATCTTCTGCCAAACTATCATTATTGCCTGTGCTAAACACTTTTAACAAAATCTCTACTGGTGTAGGTACTGCTATTAAACAGCTTGTGATTATGTCCGTCGTGCTGGTCATGTCGGATAAACAGAAATGTGACATATTCAGTACCTCAACAGCCAACCAAATGTTTCCAGATATTAGTTTTGACTTCTGTCAGAAATGAAGCCATACGTTTGGAGCGTGTGTAATGTTTTTCTGGCAGATTGGAGATGTTAAACTGGACCTGTGGTACATGGGTTTCGCTTTCATCTTGTTCTCTGGAAAGGAGAGAAGAGATTTCACCTTCCCCAGAGAAAAAAGAGTTTTCTGGTGAACTGTGGTGAGGGCAGCTAACAGAGGTACTAGTATGAGTCTTAACTAATTCTTTCACGCATATGTGGTAAATAACGCATACCAATAATGTACATATGCTAAATATTGCGAGAAAGTATATACAGTTGAGCCGATTCTTCTGAAATCGTGTCTCTTTCGTTGATTTGATACGTGACGCGTGGATCCATGTTGATGATTCTTCAGTCAGCACGGCTGTACGGGTCACTGCTAGGATCGTGGTTGGAAGTCCGTAGGGAGGCTCCGTCGTCCCTCCTTTGGCAGGAAGACGCTTGACCACTACCTTGTCTCCAGGCTGGAAAGGATGTGTCGGCTTATCTGAAGGGAGCGGAAGAGAAGAAGAAACATCACCATAGACGCCATTCAATTTCTGTATCAAGTGATAAACATAATTCTCTTGAATCTGTTCTAGGTCTCCAACTTCCTTCAGGCAATACGTACCATGAGCCCAGGGAGTTGGAAACGGCCGCCCCATTAAAATTTCTAATGGTGACAATTTGGTAGTACTATTCGGGGTCATTCTGATTTCTGCAAGAACTGCGGGAAGGACATCTGGCCATCTTGAAAAGGTGCCATTTGTTCCTTTAAGCAGTTTATCCTTGATCGTGCGATTGGTCCTTTCTACATGACCTGAAGACTGTGGGTGGTATGGTATGTGAAACTTCCAATCTATAGCGAGAGTCTTAGCAACTCCTTGAGTCACCTGGGATGTAAAATGCATTCCTCTATCACTATTTATTTGAAGTGGGCATCCCCACCGGGGAATGATTTCTTTACAAAGTATTTTTACAACGGTCTTTGAGCTTTCGTTCGTTGTGGGGAATCCTTCAACCCATTTTGCTAATGCATCTATCATTACCACTAGGTATCTTAGTTTTCTTGCCGCTGTTGGCATCTGTGTGAAATCAATCTGTATTTGCTCCATTGGGCCACTAGGTGGTGGTAGATGTTCATGTTTTGCAGGTTGTGTGCCCTGCGTGTTGTTTCTGATGCATGTTAGACATCTGGCTAATTGTGTCTCGACTACCTGATCAATGTCTCTTACTAAAAACAATTCCTTAATCTGATCACCTGTCGCTTTCTTTCCCTTATGCCCAATTCCATGAAAATGTGAGATTAAAATAGGGCTAGCTATTTTAGGAAAACCTATCACTGTGCCCTTAGTCCAAATCCCATTCTCATCTTTGCTCAAACCCTTTTCCTCCCATAGTTCTACATCCTTTTCCTCTGCAAGTTCCTGTAACATTTTAAGATCATAGTCTGGGAGATGGCATGTCATTACCATATTGAGCTGTGTGTCAACAGTGGTGTTGTAGGCTGGAAACATAATCTGTGATTGTGCAGCCTCTTTAGCGTAAAAATCAGCCAACTCATTATCTTTGGCACATCTGTCTCTCCTCCAGCATGTCCTTTACATTTAACAATTGCTAGTTTACTGGGTAGCAACATGGCATCCAGTAACTGCTCTAAGAATGTGGCATGTGATATGCCCTTACCATCGGCACTTACAAAACCACAATCTTTCCATATCACGCCAAAATCGTGTACCACTCCGTATGCATAACGAGAGTCTGTGTAAATGGTTACCGTATTCTGTGATGATGCTTTACATGCTTCTGTCAAATGCTACTAACTCTGCTGCTTGAGCTGAAACAAACGGTAATGCTCCAGAACAGATTACTGTGTCTGGTAACCTAACTACTGTAAATCCTGTCAGATATACTCCATTTGCGGGTTTAGAGCATGAACCATCTACAAACAATACATCTCCCTCCTTAAGGGGCGTACTTTCTAAGTCGCTCCTTACTGATGTCGTGTTGTGTATGTTTTGTAGGCAGTCATGGTCTTCATTGTCTATGTCAGAGTTGTGCAGTAACAGGTTAGTCAGAATTTGAGCTGGACCAGTGTGTGGGGGGTGATATTTGACAGTGAGATTTGAGGTAGATGTGAAGATGGTTTCGTACCCTGTTCTACGCTGTAGGGTCATATGCTGCGTATTGAGATTCCTGAGAACATGTAGTACCTGGTGTGATGTATGCAAGGTTAGTTTGTGTGACAGCACAATAAGTTGTACTGTTTCTATCAAAATAGCGCATCCAGCCACCTGTCTTAAACATGCCGAGAACCCCTGCACAATCTCCTGCAGTTTCTTAGAATAGAATGCCGCCGGCCTATAGCCCGAGCCATGCTCTTGCATCAGTACGCCAACAACCGCGGTGCCTGTCTCGCTGCAAAACAAATGGAAAGGCAGGTTATAGTTCGGCAAGCCCAGAGCAGGACTTGAACACAATGCAGTCTTAAGTTCGGTGAATGCAGTGAGAGTCTCTGGTGTCCATTGCAGTGTGTCTGGCTTATGCATCAATGTCAATTGTCTCAAAATGTTATCCCAGTGGGAACAGTTCGGTATCCATTGGCGGCAATAGGTGATCATCCCCAGAAAAGACAACATAGCAGCTTTCGTCTTGGGCTTGGGGAGATTGGCAATTACCTTTACTCGTTCTGGTGATAGGAGTCTCTGTCCTGGCTGTAGTATGAAGCCTAAATATTTGACAGTTTGTTGCGCCATCTGTACCTTATGACCCGTAGCAGCGAGATGCTCCATCAGACTGTGAGTGTCCAGAGAGCATTTTTCTAACTTTTGGCTGCAGAGTAGCAAATCATCCACATACTGCAGCAAAACAGAGTCACCGGGCGGACACCAGTCAGCAAGAGTCATACGCACGACGGTACTGTAAGCCGTTGGTGAATCGCAATACCCTTGTGGGAGGCGCACCAGCGAAATTGATCACCTTTAAAGGTAAACGCAAACAAAGACCTTGTGTTGGGGTGCACCGGAATGGAAAAGAATGCTGAATTAAGGTCTATTACTGTGAAATATGTCGCTGTTGCAGGTATTGCTGTAATGATCGCTGTGACATCTGGTACTATAGGTGCTAATGGTTGTACTAACTCATTGACTGCGCACAAATCTTGTGTAAAACGCCACTGCGAGCTGTTAGGTTTAGGGACAGGGTTAACTGGTGTGTTGTACAGTGAGACAGTTGGTTCTATCACTCCCTTTGCAAGTAATTCCCTGATAATAGGTTCTATCCCTGCTTCCTTCTCTGCAGAAAATGGGTATTGTTTGATGTAGACCGGACTTATTCCTGGCTTTAGTGTGGCCTCATATGGTGTGCATGAGATGAGACCTGGGTCAGTGTTAGAAGTCGCCCATACCCGTGGGTCAATGTCCTGTAATGATAAAGGTATGTCAGCAGAATAAAGATTCCATTCTATATCCCATATCTCGTCAATAGGTAAATACTTGTCCTGTAATACAAGCTGCTGTCCCTGAGCCCACATGAAGGCCCCTTTGTCTGATGCAATGTATATAGTAGTTGGTGTGATCCATACACCTTCAATTCGAGCAGACACATCCGTGTGTGCTTTAGGATCATGCATCTCTGCTTCTGGATCATGAGTAAATGGAGAACAAAGCGCACAAGCAAAAACGGAGCAGGAAGGACCCAGAATCAAAAATAAAATAAAAGGGCACTTTAATGTGACAAAAGACCCATTCAACGCGTTTCGAACGTCACAGCGTTTTCCTTGAAAAAGAACGCTGTGACGTTCGAAAACGCATTGGATGGGTCTTTTGTCACATTAAAGTGCCCTTTTATTTTATTTTTGATTCTGGGTCCTTCCTGCTCCGTTTTTGCTTGTGCGCTTTGTTCTCCATTTACTCCTGTTTACTACATATTGGAAGCTGCACAGCCTGCCTACCACTCCTGGGATTTGTGAGTATTGTTTATGTTCAGGGGAACCTGCCAATGAGACTGATGGTGGGTGGGCATGTACACCACCTGTCTTCAGGAGGATAGTACCCATACTAGTGGTTATTATGTACTAATACCATTACTCATTTCTTACACCTTGGATTAGTGGTTTGGCTTGCATTATTCTTTTATACCTGGCATTGGAGCGCTTTAGCCTATTTTTCCTATCTTGCTTCTGGATCATAGATGATACATGAAATAGGATTAGCAAAAGTCATACGTGTGTAAGGCATATCCCCATGGGTAGCAAAATCTGACAATTTGGTCAGTTGTTCAACTAATCTTTCTGGCATTGTTAACCCTCTAACTTTGAGTCTACCAGTGTCGTTCTGAAAGAGAGACAGATCATAATTATTGGGGGAGAGATGTGGAGAACTTACAATAATCCCTCCCTTGTCATCAATACTTATATCAATTTGCATTTTGGCCATTAAATCACGTCCCAATAAATTTACTGGACATTGTGGAATAACCCGAAATGGGTAATCCCATTTTTTGTCAGACCTAGGATTTAATTGTACCGACAAAACAGGTGTGTTGTAACATTTGGTCAGGGTAAGCTCAATACCCATAGAGGACTCATCTGCTTGCTTCATTGGAACTTTAAGACCAGAGACAGCACATAAAACACAGACAAAGCTCAGTTTTAGCACATCCAGTGAAAATCTTACACGGTACAGTGCCTAAATATATATGTATAAATATCTATTAAGTAAAATGGTCTTTTAGTTTGACATTTTTGGTCAAAATTGTTGTAAGCCCCTGAGCCAACGTCACGGCAGACCACCGACACTCATATGCTTATATATATGTTGTGGTTATTTTGGGGGTTCAAAAGGAGCTTGTTAGGTGTCCAGTATATTTTCATTGGACCTTTGTAAGAATGTTTATTAAGACAAGAACGCGTTGCGCCTGTGTCTACAAGGAAATCGGTTAATCTTCCGTTGACATACAATGATAATAGTGGTATATCTAACCATCCATTAGACACAGAGGCTTGTGGGCAGACAAGGGTTTCTGTCCTCGGGCATCCCTATTGGCTATAAGGCATCTCTTGGTTCCACGCAACATTATAGTTAGGGCTGGAAGCATTTTGCCCTCTGATCATAATTTTGATTCTGATGATGCCTCTGGGTATTCTGCTGCTGATTATTGCCCTGGCTTTGCTGATCATAGCCCTGATTTTGACTGTTATTTCCCTGACTCTGATAACCCTGCTGCTGATTTTGTTGTTGGTTGTTACCCTGAGAAGGGACCCGACATTAATTTCTCCAGTGTCCTGGTTTCCCACAATTAAAACAAACACCTGGTTTGCGCTGATTATTCCCTTGCTGTCCCCTTCAACTTCCTCAATTCTGTCCTCCCTTGCTTCTGTAATTATTGCCTCTATAATTGTGCAGTGAGCCATCATGAGCATGCATTACAGTGGCAGGTAGGGGAGGGGGTGGGGGTAAAGGTGTACGATCGGGAAAAGCTCCTGCACCATTCTTAACGGCCAGGTCACCCACTATTTTCTCAGGTGTCATTCTTTGCCATCCGGTCACTGTCATGTAAACAATTTGCCTATGCTGCTCGCATAAGCCATTAAGTAAAGACTGCACATACAAAATGTTCATCTCATCATCTGTTGCCATAGGGTATTGCATCCCTGCCGTGTTTACCCACTCATTTTTAAATCTACGGCAAAAATCTGTGACTGACTCATCCTCTTTTTGTTTAATGGTCATTATCAGACCCACATTTTTCCTTGATCTGCCCTGATCAAAAAAATATTTCTGCAACAGATCCCACATTTTGGAAACAACGCGGGGATCATTCCAGAAAAACTCACCATCTGCGGGTGCAGCCTCTTCGGCACTAAGTACATCATATCTGGCACTATTACTGGGTGCATCATACTTTTTACCTAAGTAACGGTCAGCCTTAGACCAATCAATATCTATGTGTCCGGTTAAACAATCCAAACAAAATCTGATATCCCCTCCTGTAAACTGATATTCCTGACTTCTCTTTTTCAGGTATTTAATGGCACCACTGGGACTTTTTAAAGGGTGAGGGCATCCTGTAGCCCATGATTCCATTAGTGTGGTGTCTACGGAGTGTATCAGAATATCCTTGCCTAAAGTCATAAAAGGCAATGCTAAATCAACCTCTGCTTCAGCACAATCCTGTGTGTCAGCCTGTTCCCTTATCAGGGTGTTACGTAATGCCTGTTGTGTCCTAGCTGATATTGGTCTGTCCTGCCTTGGAGAATTCATGTTTCTGATTTGCTCAGAGAGTATTATTGTGTCAGCTAAAGTGTCAGCTAAATGTTCCTCATATTCCCTTTTACTAGCAGTGCGAATGTCATCCTTCCGTGTAGTTGTAGTGTTTTTAGGTGTGTGAAAGGATGATTGAGATGTTGCAAGTACGGGTTTGGTATTATGTGTGGGTGTCAGTGTTACTGCAAGTGATTCAGTCATTACGTCTTTAAATTCTTTAAATTCCTCAGCCAGTGTTTTCACAGAGGCACAGAACTCCTTAACTCTTTCATTGCTGGCTTCTGCAGATGATTGAGACGTCACTGAAGCTTCCGGAGCAATGGTATCTTTATGTTTTTTTAAGGGCAATTGGCGAGGGGGTGATGGCATGTCGGAATGGGAAGATGATTCCGAACTTGAGTCTTCCTCTTCACCCTCCCTGGAGACAGGGGGTGAGACTCTTGTGGGGCTTAGGGCAGTGGGAAGCTGTCTGTTTGGGCTTCCTTTAAAGGAAGACATATCAGGCAAAGCCTCAGAGAGGAGTGCCACCTCTGATTCTGTAGTATTTCTCAACTCCGTATATGTGGGTTGAGATGACTGGGGACAAAAATCATTATCATCCCACCTGTATGGGTGCGGGAGGTTTGTGGTGAGTAGATGGATGCGTACCTGCAGCATAGTATAATAAAGCTGCCAATATGGTAGGATCCAAACTTGGATATAGTGACACGGGTGTGTTAGGGGTGTACGGGGGTGATTGTAACATCACACAAGGCGGCGGCGGTGGTGGTAAAACAACTGGAGGTAAAAACTCCTGTGGAGGTGCATTAGGGGCTTGAGAATACACCATTGTAAGGTGCTCAGGCGGGGGTGGCCATAATGGCTCTTCAGATTTTGGGTTATTAATTTGTGTTGCCTCATCAATTTGAGGTGCCACTTTCACCCAAATGCGGCCACATAATGCCATATATTTCATGTCCCACTCGGGATCCGGCTGAAACCATAGCCATTCAGGATCACTACCCAAACTTAAGCCACTTATCATTGTCATATGGAATGGGGCAAAACTACCTTCCCTCGGAAAAGGGTTGGAAGATTGCATTTTCTCAGACCAGCCAGCCATATTATCAACAAAAGAGTTAGAATAATAGTCGGCCGTGCAGGCACTCACATATTCTTTGGGTGTTTCTATGTCAGGGTTATATTGTCTGTTAATGATAAGCGTAACCGTAGGTTTGGGCTTGGAAGTCTTACCATCTGTGTCAACAGTTTTCTCGTTATCTTTCTTAACATTTTTGCCTGGATTGTTATGTTTAGAATCATGTGTTTCCCTAGGGCATCGTTTACTATTTGAAATCCCCATCCTAACACAGTACAATTCTTACTTGACTAAAATATCCAGCAATCAAGCAAGCACAGCACAGTAAAAATATGAGCAACACAGCGTATTCTTATGCACTTATGCACTTCTATATATCTTATACTATATATAAAAACATGCACATGCACAGTAATATAGTAATCCCCCCAAAACAAAAAGAATAAATGCACTTTTCCACAGACACTTTAAGAGTATTTCAAGCAGATAAACACATATATCGCTTATTCCTTCTCAGCAGGGACTATAACCCTGGCTCTATTTAACTCAGTCAAGGATTATATAATCCTGACTCATATGAGTCCCTCACTCATATGTTTCTATATTTTTCCTAAATCATCCAGTACAGAGGTATATCTTAACCCTGGGCTCTGGACAAGGAGACACAGAAGGATAATACAGTATACAGATAAATAGTATCTTGTACTTACCCAACCATGGCTTCCCGTCCCGCTCCTGACACCATTTGAAAAATATGTTCTCTACTGCTGCGTAGGAACATTCTCTCGTACTTTGGATGATCACCTCCGGAGGCCTTTAAACCCACTCTTAAAGTGCTGGACAGGAAAAGACGAACAGCTCGGAGGAGAAGTAATTGCGTCAGACACCAGTGAGCGTTGTCAAAAACCTCTCCTGTTTATTAAGGGTTTACAGTCAGGTTAAATAGGCGAGCGAGCGTAGAAAAAACACGTATACGTGAGAAACTTACTTCCCTTTATGTTTATCTAGAAAGTGACAGATGGAAAGTTACGATTTGGGAACTAGTCTAGTTGCCCGATCATGGGGCAGTCTAGGAAGCGTCATAATTCTTGTTGTTAAGACATTTCATTGTTAAGACATTTCATACATTCAGGCTAAGCACAGCTGACTAAACTTCCTGTTTCTACATGGTGAAATAGTCTGAACATACATAGGTCAGTAGTTCAGTAGTTCAGCCACCATTAAGCCACCATTAAGTGGGTAAAAGGTCAGTTTAACATCTTACTAAAAAGCATAATGACATAATGGCATAATCAGTATAAAATGGTTATATAGCAGTCAAAATGGAGTCCCCCCTTGATACACACATTATCAAATAGAATGGGAGTTAGGGAGAGCATAAGATCTTACAGTCATTTCAGGTTGAGATAGCCTGTGACATATAGGTCAGATAAAGAGTTCAAAAATATAGGGGTGCATATCAATTAGGTTAAATATAAGTAGGTATAGGTATAAATAAGTAGGTAAAAGGAGTTTTATAACATATACAGTAGATAAGTAGCTATAGTAGAGTATAGGGGGAGGCGTAAGTACATATTATAAGAGTAAGGTAGGCTTTATGATGGTCAGGGCCTGAACATCGCCCCGTATAAGCAGTGGGCTGTAACCCTGGGCTTGGGGATCCCGCCCTAGAACAGAAGAGATCCTTCCTGAGGTGAAAATAGGAGGGTCACACAAGATAGTAGTTGGAGTAGTATTGGCGGTTTATGTACCCCTTGGTTGCTGTTAATGTCGTTTCAATCTACTAGGTAAGGATGGATGTTCGATGTATGAGGTTATGATGCTATATTACACAAGGGTATGATGTTGTGAGGTTATGATGTTCTGGTGTTAGGATGTTATGATGAATGATGTTAGGTTAAGTTATACATGTTTAAGTTCATGTCTCATGAAACTACAAGGGCTGTAAACAGTTGCAGTGGTGCCGGCGGAGTTTTAGCCGCAGTCGTTCGCCGGCGCCCCATTATGAGTGATCGGGCTTATGCTCGACCACCCAACAAAGTCCTTTAGAATGCTGAACTCTGGGCTGCCCCGGACGACTGGATGCCCACTGTTAGGGCACTAGTCTTTAGCCATTTATCAAAGGCAAGGGAGTCAGGAGTGTCCTGGACATCGTTTGGCTCCCCAGTTAATTTTCCCCTCATTGTCTTGTCTTCCCCTCCCCTTCTTTATCCCTTATAGACCGGATTGCCGCAGAGTGGAACATCAGGCTGGTGGAGAAATCCCCTTGGGTGACTTTAGAAGCAGGTAGGATAAGCAACATACGATGGCTTTAGTGGTCCAATCACATAACGTTAAAGGATTTAACTGTCCAAAAAAAGTAGGGTGGCTCTATCAGAATATAAGCGAAAGAATGTGGATGGGGTCATGCTAAAAGAGACGCATTTTAGTATCAGGAGCCACCCTGGGTGTATAGATAAACAGTTCCGCCAAATATATTTGTCCTCAGCCACGAAGAAGAAAAGAGGGGTAGCAATACTAATAAACAACAAGCTACCACTTGTGGTAGAGTCAGTGAAGAGGGATTCGGAGGATAGATTCCTATTGATAGTGGGTTCCATTAATCAACAGCCCATCACCTTGGCCACAGTCTATGCCCCGTGTGAGCAAGATCCCCTCTTTTTCAGTAAAATCTTTCGGACACTCGGAAGGATGGCCAAGGGGGCTATAATCTTGGGGGGCGACTTTAATACGGTACTAAATGCCCAGATGGATTGATCAGGCCCCATGAGGGCAAAGAGCTCAGAAAAGTCTTCCTCTCTAGCTAAGTACTTAAAGGAGAATCAGCTGGTGGATATATGGCAGGAACTTCACCCTCTCTATAGGGAGTACACCTTCTACTCTAACCCTCACAACACGTATAGCAGAATCAATCACTTCTTCGATCTAGTAGACTGGTCCCATGGATCTCCCAGGCTGGGATCCATGATATTTCGTGGTCTGATCATGCACCTATAGAGCTGCGGTGCACCCAAATTAGCCTAGATAAACCGGGAGCAAACTGGAAGCTCAATGAGTCCCTCCTTAAAATCCCAGAAATATTGAGTTTGGTAAAAGGAGAGATAGGTCAGTAGTTTGGAGAGAATTTGGGAAGCATTGAGTCACCCCTGACCCTCTGGGAGGCGCACAAAGCAACATTAAGAGGGTTCTTAATTAATACAGCGGCGAGGAGAAAAAGGGAGCAGAATTAAAAAAGCCTAGCGCTGCAGTCCAGGCTGAAACTTCTCTCCTCTCAGCATAAACAGAGCCTGGATCAAAAAGCCCTTAGAAAAGTGAAAGACACCCAAATAGAACTGAACCTCCTCCTAACCTCCCGGGCAGAGAAGTCACTGAGCTGGTCAAAGAGGAAATTTTATGAAAAGGCAAACAAGTCAGATACCATGCTAGCTAGGTTATTAAAGGAGAGAATCCCAAACTTTAATATTCAAGCTATTAGGCTGCAATCGGGAGGGATTTCCGCCAATCCAAAATCAATAGTGGGGGAATTCAAAAAGTTCTATGAAAAGCTTTACGACGGGAACAAGTTGGCACACAACAATCCTACTAAGAAAGCTCTGAAGGATTGGAGAGGGACTTCTCCTTAGAGGAGATATCTGATGTCATTAAGAATCTAAAACCCTCTAAAGCCCCAGGGCCAGATGGCTTCTCAAACTTATTTTACAAAAAATGGAAGGAACAGTTGGCTCCCCATCTCCTCCGTATGTTCAATGCGGTGTTGGCGGGGACCCCGTTCCCGGAACACATGCTACAAGCATCTATCTCCTTAATCAATAAACAGGGAAAAGGTCCGTTGGACTGCAAGAGCTACAGGCCAATTTCCCTTATTAACACTGATGTGAAAATATATGCGAAATTGCTGGCCAACAGATTGAGTGTCATCCTGTCCAGGCTAATACACCCAGATCAAGTTGTTTTTATTAAGGATCTGCAAGTGGCAGATAACACCCGACGAATTATTGATCTGATAGAGATAGCCCATGTAAGATCATTACAAGTTATGGTGCTAAGCCTGGATGCTAAAAAAGCATTTGACAGGATAGACTGGCCCTATTTAGAAGCTACGCTTGGAACATTTGGGTTCGATGAGAAATTGATAAAAGCCATTTTTGCATTATATTCAGGGCCGTCGGCAAGGATTACCCACCAGGGATTTCCTTCGGATCCCTTCAAAATAAAAAGCGGTATAAGACAGGGTTGCCCGCTGTCCCCCTGTGAGGAATCGGGGAGTGAGTCCCTTGCGGTGCGTTCCCTCCTCGCTTACCTATAGTACTGCAGCGGCTGCTGCCGAAGATTCGCCCCCCGCTGATGTGCGCATCACCGTTCCTGTTACAGAGTGCACGCGCACCCGCTCCTTCTATGCAAGGTCACCGAGCATAGCTTTGCCCCCTCGGGACACGCCGTATCTCCGCTGTGCGCGGTGCACGCGCAAGATGGCGCGCAACGAGCCCCAGCTACGTATCAAGTTTAGTTATGAGCCCTTGTCTCCTGCAGCCTATCCTTGGCATCAGCGGAGGCCCCGCCTCCGCTCCCTCCCCTACTGGTTCCTGTCTCCTATATAGGACTGCCTCTTCCTGGCATACCTTGATGAACATAGACTTTGTGTAGCCTTGTGTGTGCCTGGCTTGTCCAGCCCTGTCTTGCTTTGATTTCTACAGTTACCTCTCGTGTACTGACCTGGCTTTGCATTTGGATTCTCTCTGGCTCGTGACACCTGGCTTATGGATTAACCTCTCGTGTACCGACCTGGCTTTGAATTTGGATTCTCTCTGGCTCTTTACCCCTGGCTTACTGATAACGACTACATGTACCGCTCCTACCCTTGAAACCTGGCGAGTATTGGATTAACCCTTTTTCTTCATACCCAGACCCAGTATTGCTACAAACCACCTACTGGGCCCGCCTTCGCTACTGTGGGTGTGTGGCTCTGTCCTTCCCACCTCAGTGCCGGGGTCAGGTCTTGTCTGTGGGCTCGCACAAGCATGACACCCCCCTCCTCTTTGCCCTATGTATGGAGTTTCTAGAAGCCCAGATCCGTAATAGCAAAGACATCGAGGGCATTACGTTGGGGAATCAGACGCATAAAGTTGCACTATATGCGGATGACGTTTTCCTGACAGTTTCAAAACCCCTCACTTCCTTGCCTAAACTGTAAACCAGGCTAAGTCGGAAGCATTAAACATCAGCCTCCCCAAGCTGGTAGAAAAGCTGATTGAGATCAACTTTAATTTCAATTGGCAAAAAAGATATATCAAGTACTTGGGTGTTCATATTACCAAGGACTACAAAGGTATATATGGCGCAAATTATTCAAAAGTAATCCAAACTTTACAAGAGGATATTGGCAAGTGGTCCGACAAATGGATCTCATGGATAGGTAAAATATATAGTGTCAAGATGAATCTGCTGCCTCGCCTTCTATACCTATTCCAAACTCTTCCAGTGCCACTCAGACTGAAGGACTTCCTCTCACTTCAGTCTGCAATCTCCAAATTTATTTGGGGTAGTAGGAAGGCTAGAATTAAGAAGCAGATTCTGATGACACAATCAGGTAATGGGGGTCTAGCGGTACCTTGCTTGTTCTCTTATTACAAGGCGGCACAATTATGCCAAATAGTCCAATGGCACTCAGACCCAAATTCGAAAAGATGGGTTGCAGTGGAAAAAGAAGCTTGTTCCCCATTGGAATTAAGCAACCTAATTTGGCTCCCCTAAAAGGCAAGAAAGAATGCCACGTTGCCGCTCTCCTCGGTGGCGAACTCCTTCTGGGATGCAACAAAATCTAGGTGCTCATTGACATCCAAGAATTCGCTGATGACCCCCCTTTGGGGCAACCCGTTGTTTGCTCTGGGTTTAAATATTGCTGACTTTTCTAATTGGAAACAGGAAGGAATTAACAGACTCAAAGATCTGGAGTGTTGAAGAGGGATTCAAACATTCAAACAAATTAGAGCTGGCAAAGTTATACCCCAAATCGACTTTTACAAATACCTCCAAATCAGATCGTTTTATCAAAAGTTGAATCCAAAGTCTAATTTGACCAATTTCCAAAAGCTCTGTCGGAATGGGACAAATACAAAGGGACTTACATCGCAGATAAACAGAGAAGTGATCGGTTCTGGCCCCGAAGTCACCGAAAAATTACAATATATGATACAAAGGGAGGCGGATCTGGGGGAGACCCTGGACACAGAGTACTGGTCAAAGATAGTGGGAGCCACTGCAAAGAGTTCTAAATGTACGACATTAAAGGAGAACACCTATAAAATCCTAATGAGATGGTACCTCACTCCACTAAAACTATCTAAATTCCTGCCAGGTTACTCCCCATTGTGTCCCAAGCAATGCGGAGAGCAGGCAGATTTGTTGCATATGCTGTGGTCCTGCCCCCACATTGCTCAGATTTGGAACGATATTAGAGATTGGCTTACAAGGATCCTTGGCATCCAAATTCAGCTGGACCCCTGGCTGTTCTTACTGAACAGGCCGGCAGAGGGTATAGCCAAAAGCATGAACAAACTTATAGCGCACTTCGCCATAGCAGTGAGTGTTGAGATCGCAGCAGTGTGGAAACAAAACACAATTACTCCAATTACAAAAATTCGGCACAAATTTTGGTATATTTGCCAGATGGAAAAACTGAGGAGTCTAGTCAATGACACTGGCGAAAATTTCCTAAAGATCTGGTCACCCTGGCTGGCACAGACAGATATTCCTGGGGTGGAAAGGGCCACAATCTGGCTATGATAGGTATAAGTGTGTTTTCCTTTGATAGCGAGGGGATACCGAGGCCGTCATCCGACCGGAACCAGAGACACTAGCCATCTTATGGGAGCGAAACGGAACCTTCTTCCACTCAGCGTTAACCATGCGGTTCTAACACCAACCTAGACACGACGCGGGCACTGAAGCGGTCTTACCTTTACCCCCCTCCTCCTTCCCCTTACCCCTCCCTACTCCCCCTGTCTCACCCCCAATATGTCGTTTAACTTTTTCTTTTTTATCATTCACTGTTCTTATTAAGTTACCTATGTTATGCTATGTTTAGAATATGGCCGCATGTACGGACCAATGTATGCATATTGTCTGTATGTGGCAGGTATGGAAATCTGTATATGAGACCAATAAAAACTTTTGTTACAAAAAAAAGGAAAATATAAGAAAAATCCTATGTTTTCATTATAAAAAAAAACAGTTATGTAGTATTAGATAATACTGTCTGTATTTTTTAAAAAACTCCTAATGTAAATTTTAATGATTTTTTAACGTATTGCTCATCCTTTGGTTGCTACTGCAACAATTTAGAAAGTCATATCCTCTTCCTCTTTTGAAACAGGATCTGATACACACCTTTTTGAGCTCTGCCCTTTGGCAACACACAGAGAGAGATCCCATTATACATATTTAATTTATCAACCCATATACTGTACTTACAAATGGGGAACAGGTATTACTACCTAAATGACTCTCTTTTGCTCCAACCTGAGGGCCAAACAGTTTTGACCTTTATTTTGATCTTCACAAATTCATTAGGACACACCCTTAAAAGACACTTTGCTAAAAAATGATCATAACTTGGGCAACGAGGATATGACTTTCAAATGGAACCAAGCAGATAAAGCCTATCTGTGTGATCTTATCTCATTGCTGGAAGATAGTCTTCACATTTCTAATCCAACCAACATTACCCATTCACCCATCAACCTCTCCCCCAGCCTAGCTTCCTCTTTCACCCCCCCCTACCCACAATGCAGAACTGAAAGGGTTAAAATTATATGTCAGCTCTACAAGTCTCAGGGATTGAAAGGGTGAATATAACCTGCTAGCTTTATCTTTCTTATACAGGCTGTTCCAGTACTGAGAGAATTAACTCACTATGCAAATTGTAATCTTTATTTACTTCTGTTGTTCTCAGTTTGTCTTTTATACAAGAGCAGTAAAATGTCCCAAACAATACAGCTGCACGCTCTTGAGAAACATTCCCTGTATTTCTCTTTGTAATGTAGAAGTAGAAACTGCCGGCCAAACATAAGCAAGATGTAATGATTTACTAATGCTATGTCCAAAGACACAGATCATAACCTCTACAGAAACTTGTTATTTCTCATTGTTAAACATGATATGTTATGTATTAACATGCCCTTGGTTTTCTGTATAAAGTCTGGGCACAACTGAATAAACTTTGAAGTATGGAAGCAGCAGCCCTGTTGTCTGACTCCTATCTCCCCGAGCTCGTATTTGTCTGTGTTTCGGAGACTGCTAAACCAGTGCTGTCCAAATCACTAGGTTGAGTGAAGTGATTCCTACCAAAGTAAAAAAGTAACGCTTTCAGTTGGTAGCAAGCAGTGGGATCTCCACAGGGTCGGTGAGTATACTCTAATTTATTTTTTCTTGCCTCCCTCTGGGGATCCCTATTGGTAGGATATCAGGGTATAAAGTCCCTGATATTATTGGGGTATAAAGTCCCTGATAGGTTTTAAAGGGTATAAAGTCCCTGATATTATTGGGGTATAAAGTGCCTGATACCAATTACGGGTATAAAGTTCCTAATTGTTGTTGTTTATCAGATTGTTTACGCTCTCCCGGACACAGCAGACTTATTATAGAGTATAAGTGTTGTATTATAGAGTATAAGTGTTGTATTATAGAGTATAAGTGTTGTATTATAGAGTATAAGTGTTGTATTATAGAGTATAAGTGTTTATTATAGAGTATAAGTGTTGTATTATAGAGTATAAGTGATGTATTATAGAGTATAAGTGTTGTATTGTAGAGCACAAGTGTTAAGATTACAGTGAGAAGTTTCTTTTCTTTTAGATCTTCTGTATAAGTTTCCTTAGTATTGCAATCATTTCATTTTTATATAAACTAATTATGGGTACTAACACTAGTAAAAATCTGGGAGGTAAACCAGAGTTTATTAAGTATAAAACTAACAAAAAGACTAAGAAAAATAAAAATGTAGGACAGGTCACCGTTAGTAGACGGAATCCAGGTCAAAGCCCCAAAGAATTTGTTGTACAGATTGTCGGAGATTATTATGTTGATCCGTTTGTAGACAATTTGTCTGGTTGGACTGACGCAATGGGTTCCACTAGTCCGTTTCCAAGAGACGTGCCTTTGATGATTTTCATATGCTGATGCTCAGAGGCACTTTTCTAGGGGATCCTGACTGGTTGTGGTTTGGTCCCAACCCAAATTGGAATATGAAATATATGCGGGAATCTGCCAATGCATGGGTTAAAATTGCCCCCTACGGGTGTGAAATGTCACCCGATAAAATTGTGTCCTCCGCACCTCCACCTCCTTATATATCTTCCTTGTACACTAGTTTATCTCAGGAACCCTTTTCGGATGAGGATGTTTTATTAGCAATAACACCCTGTGTTGACCCCAGTCCGACTGTGAGTCGCAGTGAGACCCCTCCACCCCCTTCGGGTTCGGGTACGCAACAAATATTCTCCACTTCTGTTAGTGAGGGTACCCGAGCTAAAATACAAGCTGCTCAGCAACTGGCTGCTTCTAAAACTGATCTCACTGAGTTAGTCAGCCCTCAAAAAAGAGCAGTGATAAGTCGTGGACCATGAGTAGTCCTAGAGGTCTCTTACAAACCATAGCCAATTATGTGGCACCTTGAGCCCAGGTTGACACTGTTGTTACAATGCCATTTATGACTGTGGGTGACCAGTTGATTACTAAACCCCCTGATATTATGACTCTTAATGCATGGACAAAGACTCATGGTGTACCAAAAACAAAGGGCAACCTGACTTGAATAATACAGGAATATGTAATACAACTTTTTGACAAGTTGAATTGCATCTATGGTGATGTATCTATGTCTCTTCCTTGTCCCACAGGTACGCCAACACACCCTTTCAAACCAGGTGACACGGTCCTGGTCAAGCAACTGTTCAAAAACAGACGCTGGATCCTCCCTTCGGCAAACCAACCACCATCATCGCCGTTACCCGTACTGCAATCTTGACAGAAGACAGCCCAACATGGATACACGCAAGCCGCGTGAAGACCGCACCAATTGGTTTCCATGGTCCACCCATCCTGGACCCATCAGCAAGCTCCTAATACTTTCATGTGGTTATCTATTATAATAGCTATAATCTGGGGACTAATTGCGGGACTAATTGCCTGTTATATGCAACACACGGAGACATACACATATATAAATGTTACACCCACCAGTTGTATGTTCAATTGTACAGAATATTCTAGGCGACACAAAAGGGAGAGATGCCAACCTTTGCGGTTCTCTCAGACTACCCATATATTCATCTCTAATCGTCACATGAGATACCTAGTAAGAGATAGGTTTCTGCAAGCCCATGGTCTTTTGGAGGTTTCTTCCTCTGGAGTTTTTCCTCTCCTGAGTGGTGAGCAGAAGAATAAATGGGTTTGGTCAAATGGTTGTTCTTTTAGAACAAAAGGAGGGTGTTGAAAGGGTTAAAATTATATGTCAGCTCTACAAGTCTCAGGGATTGAAAGGGTGAATATAACCTGCTAGCTTTATCTTTCTTATACAGGCTGTTCCAGTACTGAGAGAATTAACTCACTATGCTAATTGTAATCTTTATTTACTTCTGTTGTTCTCAGTTTGTCTTTTATACAATAGCACAAGAGCAGTAAAATGTCCCAAACAATACAGCTGCACGCTCTTGAGAAACATTCCCTGTATTTCTCTTTGTAATGTAGAAGTGGAAACTGCCGGCCAAACATAAGCAAGATGTAATGATTTACTAATGCTATGTCCAAAGACACAGATCATAACCTCTACAGAAACTTGTTATTTCTCATTGTTAAACATGATATGTTATGTATTAACATGCCCTTGGTTTTCTGTATAAAGTCTGGGCACAACTGAATAAACTTTGAAGTGTGGAAGCAGCAGCCCTGTTGTCTGACTCCTATCTCCCCGAGCTCGTATTTGTCTGTGTTTCGGAGACTGCTAAACCAGTGCTGTCCAAATCACTAGGTTGAGTGAAGTGATTCCTACCAAAGTAAAAAAAGTAACGCTTCAAGAACAGTGGCCTCAGTAATCCCTCCACATTTTGTCCAACATATTCTATAGGTAATCACATCTACACATTCTTTCAAGTTGTTAACCGAGATTTACAGACATTTTGCAACAAATACAGACACACAAAAAGAATCTCACTATTAGCAAAAATACTGCTTTAAAAAATATTAGGAAAAACTCAGATATAGTCATTCGACAAGCAGATAAAGGGTGGTGGAATTATCATCCAAAACCAATCTGACTGTTTTAAAGAAGCATGTTGTATACTGGACGACCAAACTACATGTGGCCCCTTTCCCTATGACTAATGGAACTACGCATGCTGATATACATGTTGCTCGCAGGAGGCCTAAGCCACCTCCACTGAGAGCCTTGGGTGATCTCTTTCTCTTTTCAGAATAAGCATGGGCGGGATAACCCCTCGCAGGAACCAATAGCAGTAATAAGTGATACCCACAGGTAAATAACTAAGGTTTACTGACACACGCACACATAGTAACAATAATGATAATGCTCCAATGCAATATCAACACAATACCTAACACCCGGTACGGTTCCCCCAAAGTACTGAGGGTGTCCTAGGCACCAAAACACCTGGTATCAGAGTCGCATCTGTGGTCCCACGATGCGGGGTCTGTAAATTCCCCTCTAGCCTTACAGGTGGTGGTGGAATATTCACGCTGCCCACAAAGAAGACAAGACCCCGGCACTGAGGTGGGAAGGTATAACACCACATACCCGCAGCAGCAGAGGCATGCCTGGATGGCGGATAGTCTAGCGTTGCCGGGTCTGGGTTGGAGAGTGTAGGAGATATACTTGCCGGGTTCTTGGATTGGAGAGAGCAGGATAGTAAGGGTCCGTAAGCCATGTTCTGGGATTGTAGGGAGTAGAGTAGTCCGAGTCCGTATGCCGTGTTCAAGGGTAGGAGAGATCACCGTAGTTGAGGGTAAGCCAAAGTCCAAAATCCAGAAGGGTCCACTAACAAGCCGAGTCGGTACACAAGAGGTTAACTGCAAGACAAGACTTAGAGCAAAGCACAACTGAAGTGAGCGTCACGAGGCTACATAGGATTATGCTGAGCAAAGCATGAGAGTAACCAGGAAATACTTAAAGGGAGGACTAGCCAATGAGAACAGGGGGCGGAGCGTAGGCGCGACCCCAGCGGAAGCTGGGATAGGCTGCAGGAGACAAAGCATGCATGAGAGTATTTGTCACACAGCTGGGGATCGTTGCACGTCATCGCTTGTGCGCGCCGCGTGGGAGAGATGTGCGACGCATGTGGGAGGCAGGACCAGGATCCGTGTGGCTGCTAGAAGAGCTGCGGGTGCGCATGTTCCCTGATTTCTTACAGGTGGTCTGCCTCATGGGGGAGCCCCAGCAGGATTGTGTCTCCCATAATGTCTATATGGACCTGAGCCTGGTCCCAAGCCGCAGGGCACTGCATGGCTGTCTGGACACCGGTGCGATAGTACCTCTGTGTACTAATGGGAAGCATCCCTATGCTGGTGTGTTCCCTGCAATACTCAGGATGTGGTTATTCAAAGCCTATCTGGGGCCTACAGGGCAACACTAGTCCAGGGGCTACTGGCTCCCTGGAAACTACCTGTTCTGTTGCCTCCTCTTGCTCGACATGCGTGCGTCTGTTTTTGCACCCAATCTCCATTCCTTCCTTCTCTTGCCCCGAGCCCCATTGGCTGGGCTAATCCCATGTGGTTATCCCCATAGTGCATCCTGGGACATGTTTTCCAACGCAGCTCTTGCGAACCCACCTAAGATGGCCGCCGCACTAACACTGCGCATGCGCAACGTATTGCACTGCGTATGCATGAGCATGTAAGACTCCGGGTCCGCCGCGGATCTCCGGCACTCCGATTGCCCTGCAGCCTCCCTGCCTGCACCGGAGGAAGAGGAGAGCTCGGCTATATCCTCCCCCTGGTGGAGAATACAATGTCCCCACTTGGGAACAAAATACACATCATCTTTTATATAATAAAAATGCAGAGCATCTTAACTTAATCTTTTATATAATGAAAACGCAGAGCAACTTAACTGTACAATAGGCCAGCAGGGTATTTTTTGATGTAACACGGCTCCCAGCCCGTTGAAGCTGGCATCCACATGCAGGATGTACGGCTGCCCCCGATCGGCATATGCCAGGAGAAGGGCTTCCGTGAGTCTCTTCTTAAGCCCCGTGATGGCCTTTTCGCAGGTGGTCATCCATTTGTCTCCAAACGGTGCTCGTGGTGTTGTAGCTTTTTGCCGAGGCTCCACTGGGTAAATCTTCAATAGGTTATTGAGAACCTCAGCCTTGCTGGAGTACCCCCTATGAATCTGTGGTAGTATCTGCAAAACCCTAGGAAGGATCGTAGCTCAATCATGTTATCTGGTCAGGGCCAGTTCACTACGGCTTCAGCCTTAACGGGGTCGGTAGCCACTCCTTCAGCGGACACTATGGGGCCCACATAGGTGACTGAGGTGTGGCAGAAGTGACATTTATCCAGGGACAACTTTAGGCCTTCTTTTCCTAGTCTATCCAGTATTTCAGAAGGCGTTATTTGTGTTCTTCTAGTGTTTTGCCAAACACAATGATATCATCCAAATAGACGAGACATTCCTGAAGGCTGATATCACTGATGGTCTTTTCCTTTAGCCTCTGGAATGTTGCAGGTGCACTGCAAATGCCTTGGGGCATTCGGGTGAACTGGTAACACCCGAGTGGGCAGACAAACACGGTCTTCTCCTGGTCTTCAGAGCTCATAAGTACCTGGTAGTATCCATACCTCAGGTCCAGCACGCTTCCTGACTACCTACCTGATAAGGCCCTGAGGATTTCCTCAATCCATGATAAGGTATATAGGTCCGGTACCATGCGGCGGTTCAGGGTGCGGTACTCCACGCATAGGTGGACGGACCCATTGCCTTCAGTGAAAAACTAGTGCTGAACAATCAGTGACAGCTAAGGTCAGCCACTCATGGCGATGGTTCTCTATTTCCTGCATTATAGGTCCAGGAACATATGGGAAGAGGTACCCGTGAGAACTTATCTCTTATAGCCCGGTCAGCTCTGCTTAGCTCAAGTAACTTCTGACCAGATCCCTGCCCGGGTAGTACCCAGAAACCTGGATCTTTTGGGTTGACTTTCCATTTTAACCCTTCAGAGCCCTTAGGGCTATGTACTCCCAACTTAATCTCACTCTCTCTTTTAAAGAGAGCTTCAGCTGACTCCTCAGTGGTAAATGCACACTCTTCCAACCAATGATCGACTATTGGGCCACTACTCAGAATGAACCTTGTATAGCCCTGGAACATTGGGTACTTTCATTGATACGGTTCTGGCAATAAGGACTCAGATCTGGCAGGTACAGAGGACAGGGCATTGGATGACACAGAGGATGAGGATGTTACAGACACCTCTGATTGAGACCCTGAAGACCTCCTAAAAAACTGATAGGATTCTTTACTCCCTGGTTTCTTTATACACCTAGCCACAGGTATCTCTTCTTCTGACTCAGAACTCTCACTTAGCCATCTCCTTGGCTCCTCATCCTCAGGAAATTTTGTCAATACAAACTCCTGAATAGTAGGGTCTATACATCTTACTCTCTGCCAGCTACAGGTGGATGATGGGGTAGTGGCAGGGGCAGAATGGGCCTGAGCAAAGTCTTTTATGTCCAGCACAGGGGTAGTGACAGATGGGGTGATTGACACTAGGGCATGTGACTGAGGCTTTATCAAGTCCAGTGACTGTCCAACAGGAAAGGGCTTCACGTTGCCATTACGTGGGGATTGCAACTTGCATGTGGCAATGTGATGACCCCTGCCCAGTCCTGCAGGGGGTTGTGTCGATGCAGGGCTAAGCGGCTCCTCTTTTATAGAGGTAGCTTTCACCAAGCAGACGGCTTAATGTGTGCGCAGGCTCACACTTACTTCCACTGGGATCAGTGGTGGTGTAGCCGGTTCCGCGGACGCCATCTTGGTGATGTCATCCGACATCGCCAATCTCACGAGATCACTGGCGCAACCACTGCCCGGCGCCATAGATGACATCACTTCCAGTGAGACCGGAAGTTCATCCGAGCGGCGAACAGGATGAGGCCGAACTCGGCACCTCAGTAAGGTAGGCCCGAACTGGATCTGCTGTGAAATAAGAACTTGGCGGCTCACCCATATTAAGGTAGGGGA
The DNA here is from genome assembly GCF_040206685.1 of Ascaphus truei. Classification (NCBI taxonomy): domain Eukaryota; kingdom Metazoa; phylum Chordata; class Amphibia; order Anura; family Ascaphidae; genus Ascaphus; species Ascaphus truei. The sequence goes on along the minus strand of NC_134484.1, from coordinate 392,673,906 downwards.
CATCCATTGGTTCCTCTGCAGGCGCTATCCGGACATCAGTGGTTTGATCAGGAGTCGTGGAGTTTGGAGGCCGTTACAGAACGTCTGCTGGCTCAGAGATGACCGCGATTCGGCTAAATCTTCTCTCCGCTTGGCAGGTAGGTTGTGGGCACTGATCCACCGGTCCCGCTCGGTAGAGATCTCCCAGGGGGGACATCTCCGCCAGGACGCGGTGCCAGTGCGAGCCAGTCGCCCAGGCGACAACACTTAAGGAGCTACCATGCTCCGCGGTCACTTGGGGACTCAGATCCGACACCCTTGGGGCAGTCCATTCACCCTCGCCATCGTGGTTAGGTACTTGTCCCAAGCCTGGGTCCGACGGTACCATTGTTGTAGGCCGGACCGGCTGTTGCAGGGCCCACGGGCCCACAGCAAGGTCCGCAGCAACAGCTGAGGTAGATATTGTAGTTGACAATACCAGCACCGGACAACTGTAGCTCTTGAGAGATTTGCCACTTTTGCATTCTGCAAAAAAGGATGCCTATCTCTGAAGCCATGGGCCAAGCACCCACTGATGATGCATGTGTGGGGTGCGATATCTTGACGTGGACTAGGATGCATAATCCTATTTGATGGTAAAATAATGCACAAAGTCAAATGCACTTATTCACTGTTCTACTGTAGTGTATTCTGCATCCTAATGTTCCGTTTTTTCATAATTTTTTCTTCTCTTGGTCCAGTAATCATGGACAAAGTATTTTTTCAAGAGCAAATTGTCACCTGTATTGTTAAATACATTAGTAGGCATGACTTCCCTTCTGGTGTTCACCAGTTCATCCAGGACAATGACCCTAAACATACAGCCACACTGCCTATATTCTTGCGAGCGGGATCAACTGGGTTAAGATGCCACCAGAGTAAGTGCTCCAGTGTACAGTAACTGTTTCTCATTGTTTTAAACTGTTTTTATCTGTTCAACTAATTCGCCATTTTTCCCCCCCTTCCATTCCAGATCACCAGATTTGAACCTCATAGAACTGGTGTGGCATGCACTGAAAGATCATTTAAGAAAGGTTGTTAAACCGTCCAACAAGGAGGAATTAGTAAAAGGAATAAAGAGTTTCTGGAACGATATATTGACAGTACAAATATGCAACAACTACAATAACATTTATAACAGCGTTTTGCCCTTTGTTTTAGAGCATAATGGGAATGCCACCAGCATGTAGTAAGTTATTGTACTGTAGTAAGGTAAGTACAGGTTCAGTAAGCAAGTTAGAGTTTATTCATTTTGTGTGGCTGTCAATAGTGTTAAACAGTCAAATCCTTCAATGCACTAATCCTGCAGCCATTTATTTTTCTTTCACAGGTGAGGCAGCACTACTGGAAGGGGGGGGGGGGGGAATGTCCAAGCTTTTTGTCCTGTGAGCATACAGTAATAACAGTCAATAGTTTGGCCTAATCCCCCTCCACTCTAAATGAGAAAAGAAATCCACGGTCGTTTAACACCTGAAGACTCAGCTAAACCCCATGGAATTAAAAACTCCTTAGAAGATGCAGACAGCACTTACTTCCACAGTTTTTAATAACCTGTGACTCAGCTGAGCCCCATGGAATTAAAGGCCCATTGAACGTGAAATGTATTCTTGTCAGCTGTAACAATACAGCTTGTTGTCAGTTGTAACAATCGTTTGTTAAATTAATAAAAGTTAACACTCCCAGAGACTCTGTGTTTGTGTGTGTGTGTGTGTGTGTGTGTGTGTGTGTGTGTGTGTGTGTGTGTGTGTGTGTGTGTGTGTGTGTGTGTGTGTGTGTGTGTGTGTGTGTGTGTGTGTGTGTGTGTGTGTGTGTGTGTGTGTGTGTGTGTGTGTGTGTGTGTGTTAGACAGTTTGAATAGAGAAAAATATTTCTCATTGGGTTACACAACTCCATTAGTCTGCACATGCCAAATCTGAGAATACTGCAATATGCCACCTCATTGAGAAATAAAAATGTAGTGATTTTATAAATGTAAAAATTGATTAAATATGAAAATAAAGCATCACACGTTTTATTAAAATCACTCATTTATTAAGCCTTTCTCTTGTGACTTGAAATCGACATTGGCAGGGAAGTCATTCTAGACAAATCACAATGCAGGACTTAGCAGCCATGCACATGCTTTTGCAACCAGGCCTATGGCCCGGGGTAGGTGTTGATAACGAATCAGATGCCTTTTTTTTGGCTTTGTGAGGGGGTGGGTGGGGGGGAGGTGAAATGCAACTGAATTGATTTGTCTGTAGTGCACGGATGAGCGTGAAGGATTAAAAAACAACTGTTTAAACTGTTTGCAAATGTAATAAAGTTACATTATCACTTCATTTCCTGTGTGTGTGTGTGGGGAAGATTTTTGTTAATAGTAGGAACAGAAGACCAAGCCCTACAAAGGTTGAGATTGATGTTATTGAATACACAGCACGCTCCTCCCCCCCCAAAAAAATTAGACATTTTTTTTTGTTTCCGATCCGGGATAAATTGCACATGCCAAATCTGGGAATACTGAAATATGCAACGATAATGTAGAGACATACAAAGGTAGTGATGTTATAATGCTTGATTTCATAGTTTTTGTTTCTGGGGGAAAAAAATTATGCTATAAGTTCCGGTACTGCACATGCACTAGTGCGCATGTGTACAAGCATTTATATGGCATGCATACACTTTTGTAGTATCATTGGGAATTAAAGTTAATATTGTATAGTACATTATATTTCCCTGATGAAACCACACTAAGTGGAGAAACGTAGGAGGTAGCTGTAGCAGGCACAGATTGTGGCATGTCTCTTTAATCCACTCTCTGCCTGCACCAAGTGAAGAGACATTGGGAGCTGTACACACCGGCTGGATATTCAATGAGGTTGAGTCACTTCCGGTCAGTGACGTCAGACCGGGAAGCTGCTGGGGGAGCAAACACTGCACAGGATATTGTTCAGAAAACCAAAGGCATCCATGGAGAGGAGCTGCAGCCATTGCCAGACAGCAGAGGTTTGTGGAACCTAAAACAGACACCTACCAGAAGTACTAATTAGAGAGCTCAGCAGACACCCAGGGAAGGCGTTGCCCTCACAGTTCTGGAGATCCAGCCCACAGCTGATGCAGAAGAAATGAAAACAATGAGACTCTTTTCAAGCAATTACTGTATTCCTTTTATTATTTTCTGAATTAATTCAGTTTTAACATTTTTTTTAATGATTTGTTTATGTGAGTGCATACCATTGCATTGCTATGTGTATAATGACTTAAAGTGTCATATAAAGCATTTCACAATTTAAATTTGCGCCCTTCAAATTCTTTTTTTTTTCTTGAGGTTTCTTCTGTGGGGCTGCATCAATTACCAACAACAAAGGAGGAATATCTCACACTGAGGAGGACTTTACATTTTAAACATCCTCCCACAATTATATTAGTGACTTTTTTTAAAAAACATTTCATTTGCATTAAGGAAACTAATTAGGTGCTGATATCTGTGTAAGCTCTTGGTCTGCATCTATTAAGAGATAGTGCTATCAGTGGTTATTTGCTATACACATGTGGTTACTTGAAGCTCCTTTATTTAAAGCTCCTTTAATGTCATTTTTATTAATAGTGAGCGGGAGCAGGGGGTCTCCTGAGCTTAAGCACTTTGATTTCAGCCTCAGCGACCACCTGCTTACCGAGTTAAATGCCTGGTGTGGGAAATCAGGTGCCAGTATCGCCGCCATTTTTAAATCGTCCGCGTCCCATGACAGTGGGATTTAAATAATGAAGGAGTTACCGGCACTCCATATCTGGGCCTGTAACTCGGGAAGCAGGGGGTCCCCGAGGCTGAAATTAATACGGTTCAGCTCAGGAGACCCCCTGCTTCAGCACTCTATGAATAGAAATTACATTAAATCAGCTTCATTACCTTTGCGGAAAGCCTCTATGGCAGTGAAGGGGTTAAGGCACAATAGCTGCTTTATTGAGGGCAGAGGGGATATTGAAGTGGGTTCTTGGCCCTTCATTCACCCCCTCTGCCCACAATAAACATTACAATATGTACTAAACACTAATACACAACCCACCCCCTGTGCACCTACGTAAAACCATCATTTATTTTTTAAACACAGGATTCATACCAGAGGCCTGGGGGGGTCCCCGGATGGTCCTTGCGGGTGTCTGTGGCCCTTCAAGGGTCCCCGCAGGTGTCCGGGGGCCCCAATGGAGTCCTTGTGTGGTCCCTGTGGGTGTCTGTGGGTTCCAGGGTCATCCCAAGGGTGTGTGAGGGCCCTCAGGTGGTTCCCATGGGTGTCTGTGGATCCTCGGGTGATTCTCACAGTGTCCAGGCCCCACAGGGGTCCCCGGGTGGTCCCTGTGGGTGTCCGGGGGTCATCGAGCAGTCCCCATGGGTGCCCAGGTCCTCAGGTGGTCCCCGTGAGTTTCTGGGGTTTTTTGCGCGGTGGTGTCTGGGGGTCCCCGCTGTCCTGTGGTATGAATACTGTTAAAAAAATAAATGTGGCTTACATTTCAATAAATACACCTCCCCCACCCCACCCCACCAAACACATACACTACAGTAATGGGCAAAATAACTATTATCCAGATATGGATAATAGCTCATTTGCCAATTATTAAATAAAACATTATCCATGCAGCATAAATAAAGTAAATGAAAACTGTTCTACTTGCCCCTGCCATCATGAAGGGTGTCCTCGTCAGCATACTGCAGGGCATGTCCTCCATTGCCAGAAAGAATACATGAAATAAAAAATTCTTAACCACCCACTCCGGACCCACTATACCCACCCTGTACCCATTGATTGGCATAGTGGTATATCATACCCATATAATATGGGCATGATAAGCCACTATAGCACTCAATGCTAACCCTGAGCAAAAAGCATGAAGGACATAATTCAACAATGTATAAGGCTGACAGACCGAGAGAAATATGTGTAAGTTTTATTATATTCACACCAGGGAAATTGTGCACCCAGTTTGCCTCTATAGTAAGGTAACTATGTTACTGGCTTTAGCCAGATTTTAATTGCACTACTCACATAAACTCATGCTTTTTTTTAACCCCTTCAGGGCTTTAACATGTTTTTCACCAGTCCATGGGACAACTATTATATATATATATATATATATATATATATATATATATATATATATATATATATATATATACACTGTAGTGTAGGTACTTGCATATGGGTATGCTTTGAAGTGGCATGCAGGCTTACAAATGCTTTGGCCAAAGGGTTTAACAAAATACCCTTTTTCATGAGATTATTATTTTATCTTAGCCTAATTGGTAGGAGTGCAGGAATCGTTTTTTTTTTTTTTTTTCTATATGTAAGGCCTATCTTTTTACCTGAAGCAAACTTCTATAGGGAGGAGTGCGATATTATGTACAGTTCCTTTAGGGTAGGCATCACATGGGCAGTTAGAGCCAATAAGGTTCAAGAAGCAGGATATGTGTTTTGCGCGCACGGATGCCAGCGCGCCAGTCAGAGCAGAGGATGCAACAAGAAAGGTAGTGTCAAGGGAGCAGTGATTCCCTGGACTAGGCCTAGTATTGCCCTGAAGGCCCAGCTAGGCTCTGAGTCACCCTCTAGCCTGAGTATTGTAGGGAAGTCCCCAGATAGGGACTCTTCCCCATTGGAGAACTGTAGTAGTAGTACTGCATTGGTGACCGGACGGCCACGCGGTGTCCTGTGGTCTGGGACCAGGCCCAGGGCCCACCACAGACATTATGGGAGACACTCCTGCTGGAGCTCCCCCACGAGTCGGATCACACATGTAAGAAGAGAGGGAATTTTGAAGACCCAACGTCGTGGGACCAGACGTCTAGTTCATCAGCTGCACTTGGGTGCAGGAGTGTCCAGGGAAGTATTTATAAGTGCACCAATGGTCCAAAGGGGTAGCGCTACCTCACACTTGGGTGGGACTGACATTGGGTAGGACACCAGGGTTATTGGTGCCACTGCACCCTCAGTACATTGTAGAATTTGGCTATACTGTGAGTATTGCACTGGGATACAGTTATTGTGTTGTGTGTGTACTGTAAATACTCATTATATACCTGTGTATTCATTTCTGTGATAGTACCTGTGAAGGGGTTATCCCGACAACAATAAGGGCACTGCACTAAGGAGAAAGAGCTTAACCCAGGCTGCCAGTGGTGGAGGCTTAGGCCTCCTGTGAGCAACAGGTATAGCAGCATGCGTAGTCACCAGTGTATTTTCCTTTAGGCATAGGGAAAGGGGGCTACATGTGATTATTCATTTCTATGGACAGAGTGGACCACCATGAGCTCAGATTGGTACTGCCTTTAGAAAGAAAGCAATTGTTTTGCAAACCTTCAAAGTAATGATGTTATAAATACAATTGTTATAGTTAAAGGTGGTAAATGAGAAAAAAATATGTGCTCCTTTGTGGAATGCACATTTTGGAAGAAAACACCTGACATTTTATTATCACACTAGAAGTTGCTTACTTATGGGTATCTCCTTTTTTTTTTTCCAGATGAAAACAGGTGGGATTGCAGAAAATATGAGAACATTTAAGTAGCAGAAGTCTAAAACCCTGTTTACAATTATATTAATATACAGTATTATTAATTAGTACAGGATCATTGTAGAAAACATATTTAGTTATTTTTTTCAAACAAGGGACTAAGGAATACATTCACAAATTGTATCTCCATAACCCTTTCTGAAGTCCCAATTTGTAAATCATACACTGGCGACACACTTTATTCGAGCTCGGCTAGTCCCACGAATTCGGGTATACTCGGGTGTATTGAGGTTTGTGACTGTTTTCTGCCCGAGTGCATTGCGTTATTTTCCAGGCAGGGATTGAAGCATTTTATTCCCGCTGGGTGCAATACTGCACAGTATATATATATATACTGCATTACAATTCATGAAGTTATGCCATCTGGTAGACACGCGAAGCATTGCAGCCTATTAAATCCTAATCATTATCATTTAACAGATCAGCCGCCCGTCAGCCAGGCATGAACCATGGCTGGGAAGGCAAAAGCAACGGGGCTTGTCAGAGGTGAGGAGCGGCGCATTCCAGGTATCTGCCAGGTACATACTGGGTATTTGCTCGAATAAAGTGTGTCGCAGCAGTACAAACCATAATTGCAGTACATTTACTTTTTAATTCTTGAGACACGTAGGTTATCATGTACTGTATACACTACCTATTTCAATACATTGAAAGTTTGCATTGCCCCTCTTTTACCCAGCCAGCATAATAGAAACACTTGTTTTCACTGTGTATAATAAAGCTATTTTACTGGTGCAGTACTAATTATAGAACAGTAACCATTCATATTCCATATTCCATTCATGAAATGCCTAAGTAATTAAACTTGAAAAGTGGATGAAACAGTGTGTACTTTTCAACATTTTAAATCATAATTTTTTTTGCAGAACTACATTAATCTTAATTGAAGCAGCTGTAACTCGGTCTGTGTGACATATCCACTGTAAAATGTCACAGTTTAATGTATTTCTATAGATATCTCAAAGGTTTATAAATATTACTCTAACTATGCAACTTTCTAAAATATCAATGGATGTGACAACAGAAACTTTGATAAGTTCAAGAACTAAAAAATATATATGCCCTACATTGATTTATTTTTGGTATTTATTTAAAGTTTTGTCTCATTGACATTAAACAAGAATATCTTTAACTAAAGGTGCAATCCCACCTAAAATCATAATTGAGATAAACACATCATATTAAAGAGTGGTCAGTTACAAGTAAAACATTACCTCCCCCCCCCCTCAAACCCCCCCACACATTAATTTATTTACAATGTTACTTTTAGTTATTGTCACTGTACCAAAGTGACTATATATACTGTAGTTGCCAAAATCCCTTTCTTGTCTCATCCTCATTATTTATTGGCACTCCCCCCCCTGATCGTCTAGGGCTGTGAAACCCTGATTAAGAACTTCAATACTGTATGCTCTTTCTCTCCTTTAATTTGGATCAATATCTCATCAACATACTGTAAGATGTGAACTACATTGGAAAGGTGGAGATTTTCTATCCCAGACCACAAATCTCAGAACTAAACTACTGCTGCCATGCCGCTGCTACTATTTATATTTGCTCTGACCTCGCTTCTTTTCAAAATACACATTTCTATCTACCAGCCCCATGTCTCCAGCTCTATTCATATATCTCCATCTCTCCTTTCTTCACCGCTTCTCAGTTCACATGAACTCCTTTCTTACCTGCGCCCTCTGACACCACACAGCTATTCCCCCTGCACTAAAACACACTCCTACAAATCATCCTCACACATTATCTTTCTTCCATCCTCCTTGCTTCTAGGGATATCTCTCCCAATCCTGATCCCTGCCTTATTTCGACTTGCTCTTGCCCTCGCCTATCGAATACAACTTCTACTCTCTCTGGTGTCATCTCCTCCAACCTCATACCCATCCCCTTTCACCCTCCCTCCTCTCTCCCTTTCTCTGTGCCCTTTGGAATGCTTGCTCCATTTCTAACAAGTGCCTCTCTGTGCATGACTTCTTTCTCTCTCATTCCCTGCTTCTCTTTGCTTTAACTGAGACCTGGCTCACTCAGTCTGACTCTGCTCTCCTTTGGTGGCCTTTCCATCTCCCACACTCCGCGCCCTGATGGCAGGGATTGAGGCCATCTCTGCCGTTACTGAACCCTTCCTATTCCTCCCTCACTTGCTTGTCCCTCCTTTGAGGTTCACACTGTCCAGATCTTCTCTCCTCTTCCTTTCCATGTGGCGGCCCACCTACCTCTACTCATCCCCCTTCTGCCTTTCTCTCTCACTTTGAATCCTGGCTCTCTTTCTTTCTCTCATCAAACTCCCCTGTTCTTCTCCTTGGGGACTTCAACTGCCACATTGATGACCCCTCTCTCCCTTGGGCTTCTTGCTTTCTCTCTCTAACCTCTTCCTTTGGCCGTCAGCAGTGAACTGCAGCCAGCACCCACAAGGATGGCCACTGCCTAGACCTAGTTTTCACAAACAACTTTTCTCTCTCTGATTTCTCCATTTCCCCCTTTCCTCTCTCTGACCATCACCTCATATAATTTTCTGTCTCTCGTTTATCCCCTTCTCCATCTGCATATACTCCTCACTTCTGCAGAAACCTGTGCTCTATTAACCTACCAGCCTTTGATTCCGCTTTACGCTCCTCCCTCTCCTCTCTCAGTTCTGCTACAGACCCTGACAACCTGGTCAGGAACTACAACTCTGCCCTATCCTCCTCTCTTTATATTGCCTTTAAATTCTTCATGGGCAAGCTACCCAGCTACCTGAACAAGCTCCTCACCCCTACCACTTGCAGCACTTATCACCTGAGATCAGACTCCAAAAGACTGTTCATGGTCCCAAGGCTCAACAAAGTATCCGGACGTTCCTCCTTCTCCTACTGTGCACCCCAAAACTGGAACAACCTACCAGAGACTCTCACATCCACCACCAGTTTAAGTTCTTTCAAATCTAAGGCTGTCTCACATTTTAACCTGGTCTGTAACAGTTTCATACGCTCATAATATATATTTTCTTTAACTGTGCACGCAATGTCTTGTATATAATGTATACCCTGTTCATTTATGTAACTGTACTTGTAACCATGTATTATTTGTTTTACTCTGTGCCCAGGACATACTTGAAAACGAGAGGTAACTCTCAATGTATTACTTCCTGGTAAAATATTTTATAAATAAATAAATAAAATAAATATACATGCCCTGCTTTCTCTCTGCTGCCCTCGCCCTTCTAACCCCAGACCCTGGCTAAATTCCCACACGCACATGCTGCGCTCCTCCACTTGTTCCTCTGAACGCCTCTGGAGGAAATCTCCCACTCTCACAGACTTCCTTCACTACAAATTTATGCTATCCTGTTTCAACTCTGCCCTCTCTCAGGCTAAACAAACCTACTTTACTTCACTAATCAACACACACAAATCTAACTCACGTCGACTCTTCTCTGTCTTTGACTCTCTACTCAAACCACCCCCAGCTGCCTCTTCTTCCTCCATTTCACCTCAGGACTTTGCTGACTGTTTCTTCCTCCCATCCTATACTGCTTCCTAAAGCTCCTCCTGCCTTCCTTCACTCTTTTTCCGCTGTCACCGAGGAGGATGTATCACTACTGATCTCCTCTTCTGCCTCTACCACTTGCCCTCTTGACCCCATTCCCTCCCTCTATTCTGGTACCTTTCCCTCCTAACTTGATACATGCAACTGTTATACCATTACTCAAAAACAGCAAGCTTGACCTTACCTGTCTTTCCAACTATTGGCCTGTCTCCCTCCTGCCTTTTGCCTCCAAACTCCTTGAATGTTTTGTATTCTCTCGCTTGTTCCACTTTCTCAACACCCATTCCCTCCTAGACCCTCTACAATCTGGTTTCCGCACTGCTCACTCGACTGAAACAGCCCTCACTAAAATAGCTAATGACCTCCATGCTGCCAAAGACAGAGGTCATTATACTCTGCTCATATTACTCGACCTCTCTGCAGCATTTGACACCGTGGACCACTCTCTTCTCTTCCACATTCTCCATACTCTTGGTATTCGTAACAAAGCTCTATCTTGGATATCCTCTTACCCCTCCCATCGTACTTTCAGTGTCTCTTCTGCTAACACCACTCCTCCTCCAGAGATCTCTCTGTGGGGGTGTCGCAGTGTTCTGTCCTGGGACCTCTTCTCTTTTCTCTGTACACACTTTCTCTAGGTGACCTAATCACACCACTTGGGTTTAAATATCATCTCTATGCTGTCGACACACACATTAACTTTTCAACCCCATAACTTACACCTGCTGTACAGACCAAAGTTTCTGAATGTCTCTCTGCAATATCATCCTGGATGGCCCTCCGCCGACTTAAACTTAACATGACAAAAACAGAGCTCCTTATAATTCCTCCCAAACCTGGCCTTACTACAGTACCTCCTTCCACATTACTGTTGGAAGTACCATCATTCTCCCAGTAGCCCAAGTAAGCTGCCTAGGGGATCACATTTGACTTCTCTCTCACATTCTCATCTCACATTCTCCTCTCACATTCAAAACGTCTTTAAAACCTGTTGCTTTTTCCTCCGCAATATTACAAAGATTCGCCCTTTCCTCTGTTGCTCGACTGCTAAAACTCTGACTCAAGCCTTCATTCTCTCCAGTCTCGACTACTGTAACCTCCTGCTGTCCGACCTTCCTGCATCTCACCTGTCTCCACTACAATCTATCCTAAACGCTGCTGCCAGAATCACTCTACTCTTTCCTAAATCTGTCTCAGTGTCTCCCTGCTGAAATCGCTCTCCTGGCTTCCTATCAAATCCCGTATCAAACATGCAATTCTCCTCCTCACTTTAAAAGCTTTACACTCTACTGTCCCTCATTACATCTCATCACTAAATTCTCGCTATGCACCATCCTGGCTCTTGCTTTCTGCTCAAGGATGTCTTCTCTCTACCCCCTTTGTATTTAAAGCCCTCTCCCACCTTAAACCTTTCTTACTGACTGCCCCACACCTCTGGAATGCCCTTCTCCTCAATACGCGATTAGCACCCTCTCTATCCACCTTTAAGACCCACCTTAAGACACACTTGCTTAAAGAAGCATATGAGTAGCATCGTAGATATTACTAGACACATGATACATAAAGCTTGGCCCCCTGCAGAAGCACTTACCAAAATGCCCTTCTACTGTCTCTGTACATTCCTCCTACATACCAATTAGATTGCAAACTCCTCGGAGCAGGGAGTCCCCTTCCTAAATGTTATGTTTGTCTGAAGCACTTATTCCCATGACCTGTTATTTATATTATTTGTTATTTATATGATTACCACGTGTTTTACTACTGTGAAGCGCAATGTACATTAATGGCGCTATACAAATAAAGACATACAATACAATACAGTAAGACCATATCACCAAATCACAAGGGTTCAAGGACCCTTGCTAATACTTAGGGAAAGTATGCCTGAGAGCTATGGTATGAAATTCCTGGGGCAAAACTGTGAAAGTACTGTATACTGTGAGTACCTGAAAATAAATACATACTGTAAATTTATTTTTCCTAGCCTTTATTATTCGCCAATCCCATCTGGGCCTGGTGCCTTGGATGGTTTTAGATTCTTAACTACTGTACATGCAATAATTCCTCTAGTGTAATTTTTTTTTATTGCACCTCTTGCTCCACCCCATCCAGCCTCGGAAATGTCGAGTTTGTTAAGAAGCTCTCCCATGCCTTGCTTGTTTTTGCATTACAGTATGCATCACCTTCTCTCCGTTATATAGAGTTTCATAATATGTTTTAAACTCCTCCACTATTAATTTAGGGTTGGAAGTCAGATTTCCTGTACATGTTCTGATGGACTAAATAGTATAGTTTGCGTGCCTATTCCGGATTTTATTGGCTAGCAAGGTATCTGGCTTGTTTGCTTTCTCAAAAAAAATCCTCTTTGACCAACTCAGTGATTTCTCAGCCTTGGGGGGTGAGGAGCATATTGAGCTCAATTTTCACATCATTCAGCTCCTTTAAGGTGTCAGCTCGACCATTTCTGCTACTGTATGTATGATAGAGTGTAATGCAACTTCGCTTGTAAATGTTTTAATTTTGTGTCTCTTTTCTTTTCCCTTACTGCTGCTATGTTCATTAAAGTACCTCTGAGGGCCGCTTTCTGTGCTTCCCACAGGATTGTGTGGGATTTAACACTCCCTATTAATCCTAAAAACCTGATCTAATTACACCTGAAGTGTTTGGGCTACTTCTGGAATTTTTATGATTGATTCTTTCAGTTTCCAGTTTTCTCCCGGTCTGTCCAAATTAATTTGTGAGCACCTTAGCTCTATAGATGCGTGATCTGACCATGAAATATCATGGAACCTAGAATAGGCGATCTTTGGGACCATTCTATTGGATACAAAGAAGTAATCAATTCTGCTGTAACTATTATGTGGGTGTGAAGAGAATGTGAAACCTTTTTCTCTGGGGTGCTGCTCCCTCCATATATCTACCAATTGATTGTCATTTAAACCCTTGAGCAGCATTACCGTTCCCTTGGTTCTACCTTTCTTCGACTGAAGTGATTTCTCCAATACCGGGTCTAGGGTCTAGTCCCCTGCTAAAACCATGTTGCCCTTAGCTACTGTATTTAGGATTGTGAAGAATTACTTTAAAAAAATGGGGGTTATTCTCTCATGGGGCGTATACATTTGCCACTTGACTAGTACCCACCAATATCAGGAATCTACCTTTCTTGTCTCTTTTCTATTTTTTTCTATCTTGAAAGTCATTTTATTATGGATCAAAATGGGAACCCCTTTTTTCTTCTCTGTCGCGGATGCCAAATGAAATTGCCTAAAATTCTTATCCAGAAATTTTGTGTGATTTGTTTTGCAAAATGTGTTTCCTGTAAGAGTAACACATGTCTGCCTTTCTCTTCTTGTACTCTGAAAAGGCAATACTTCTTTTTTGTGGTCTCTTAAAACCCTTAACATTGTGGGATATAAAGTTCACCGCCATTTGTGGCTGTTGTGTAAATTTCTTACCATTATCATGTTTTTTCTCTGATACCGCCAGGGACTCTATGTCCTTTTTATCTGTGGATTCTGTGATATTGTTGTTTTCGTCTCTTGGCCAGGGAGGAGGGAGGGGAAGGGACCACACATAAGGATAGACAGGGAAGAAAAGACATATACAGTAGAACAAAAACATGACTAAATAAGCCTGTGCTGGTCTTGGAAGACCTAGAATCCCTTGCCCTGGGGTAAAAAGCCTCCTCTGGGTCCCTCCAAGGAAGGACCAAAGACTTGGGTCCCCAGTGTACCCAAAAACCCGCGGGTCTGCGGCTGCGATATTGGTTAAGCCCATCTCGCTGACCTGGCAGCACATGGAACCTTCCAGGGTGACGTCACTCCTGCTTGATCCTCGGCACATATCTTATAACATGAACCTGTTTTAAACTAACAATACATCTTAAACATTTTTTAACTGATAACTGTAACCCCCCCCCTTTACTTTAAATCCCTTTTTATATTACTAACTCCCCCTACTTCTATTTTAATATTGTTGTCTCTAGCACTTATTCATCCAGCGTTTTTGTTGTCAGCTTCTGACCACCCTGTGACCACTTTTATTCCCCTTTACTGTCTAATTCATCTCCTGTCTCATTTAGTGTAGGGCAGACATTCTTAACAAACCTAGTATCTTGACGCCCTATCTTCCGTTCTCACTGCCCTCACTAAACTGCCCCTTTTGCTATATAATTTCCCCAGCTGCCTTAACCATCTCCCCCTCCCTCTTACCCCCTTCTGTACACCTCTCTGGTCTTTAGCGCTACATACTCTTCTCTAGCCCATAACCCCCTGCTCTTTCACAGTCTACCACTTTCCCAGATCTGTACTCTCCCCCTCTCCTATGCAACCTCCTACACTTGCCGTGCTGTCCCCTTCCCCTTCTCCCAGCAGCGGAGTACACGAATCACCACCAAGATCAGAGGAGAGGGCCCCCTCATCTGCTTCCTCTAATTGTCCGTGTGCCGTTCTCTTGGGCCGCTTTCCCTTCAAACCTGGCTGCTCCAAATTCTCTGGCCGCGTCCGGCCGTCATTTTAGATCAGTCAGAAGAACCTTGCCAGAGTTCTTTCCTTTTACAGGCTGCATGTGGGTTAGGAATGGCTGCTTCCACATGTCCCTTCTGTTCTCAAGAATCACCTACTTCTTGTCGCTCCCTTGGCCGCTTTTTCTTTGGTTGCTGTATGTAGCAGACCCCATCCTTTCTCTGATCCGCTATCTTATTGTGCTCTTCCCACAGCAATCCGTCGAGGCATCTCAAGACCTGGACCAGACTCCAGCGTAGTCACCCTTAGCTCCGCTTCAACAATACAACTGGTAGTGCCCTTTTAATACTTCCAACTTTATACATACTTGCTTTGGTCTGGCTCCTTTAAGACCTTAATTGGATGATTGGCATCAGTTAATGGATCCCTCCTTCCTTCCGTTTACAGGACTGTTCTCTTTCTTCCAGCTCTACACAAGGGAGGGTCGCTCCGCAGTCTGGTGAGTAAAATCTGCCTCCACTCCCACCCTTTTCAGGAACTCTTCTCCTTCTGCAATACACTTTAGCGTGAAAGCCCTGCCATTTTTTATTACAAGTAATCCAAAGGGCAAGGCCCACCTGTACCTTTCTCCCTTCTCCTTGAGAAACTTGGTGATAGGTTGCAGTGCCCTCCTCCTGCTTAATGTAGATGGGGAGATGTCCTGACAAATCAGCTTCTGCACCCCCTCAAGCACAGTTATGGAGGTTGCTCTCATGATTCTGCATTTTTCTTCTTTTATTTTAAGATAATGAAATCTGAGAATAACATCGTTGGTGGGTTGTCAGGCAGGGGCTTTGTATGCACAGCTCTATGGCATCTGTCTAGAGTCAGCTCGGCCTCCGTTTTCCCAGGCAAAAGTGTAGTCAGCCATCTTGAAACCATATCCTCCACATCCAGTATAGTTTCAGGGATCCCGCAAATTTGCATATTATTGCGACTATCCCTGTTCTCTGCGTCTTCTTGCCGCTCGGCAAGCTCATTGATCTTCTTTCTCAAGAGGGTTAATATTTTCTCTGTCTCCTTATGCGCTTTAATGGAGGAGTCCATCTTTTTTCAAGGTCATCTGTGCGCTCACCGATATTATTAATGTCCTGTCTTAGCACCTTCATTTTCCCTTGAAAGAAGGACTTTAGATCGTTAAATAGTTTTGTGATGTCCTTTTTCATTACCAGTTACTTCTCCGGATTGTCACCTTTCTCTTGTATTGAATCGGAGTCAGATCCGCAAGAGGGGGACATATCGGGATCCCTCCCCTCTCACCCCATTTCAGTACTTGAGAAATATGCCATAAAATCCAACGTTTGTCACCTTCTTTGTGAGTTATCATCCTTTAATGGGTATTTGTAGGGAACTGTATTTGGGGTGCTCTAGTCGGGGGTGTAAATATCGTTTTGTTGCGTTAATGCGCTGGGTACTAGTGTAGCTACTGAATTATGCTGCCACACTCGAGTCCCTCGATGGTTTTGTTTTGATGTTTTAATTGTTCATTCTGGTACTTATTTGGTATTTGCTTAATTGATTGCTGGTAATTTTGTTGTGTTTACTTGTTTATTGTTGTTTATTTCACAATTTGCAAGCAACGTTTAAAAAAAGCGATATTATACTGTAGGTCCTTCGAAATCCCTCCTTTTGCCTTTTTCCGCTTGATGTCTAAGTTTCTTTTCTGGGGAAAAATAACATGATGCTATTATTTCCGGTATTGCGCATGCGTCAAGGTGAGTCATTGGGATATAAAGCAGCAGTTCAAACAGCTTCTGATAGGCTCTGGCTCTTGAGCCCCGCCCTCTCCCTAGCTGTCCACCAATTGTATCTAGTGTAGTAACTGCTCAGTCAATCATATTGCTGGACTACATTTTCAATAATTGTGCAAGAATTTCATTAAATTAAATAACCCAGACCAAAGTGATTGATTACAGGAGAACGGACCGATCTGCAGCTTACTGTAACCAATCACTTGTCTGTGTGCATTATGGTAGAAAATCCTCCTCCAGGAGGCAAGGAAATGGTGCACAGCCGTCACAATGAAGAGGCCTCTTCATTGTGATGGCTGTGCACTATTTCCTTGCCTCCTGGAGGAAGATTTTCTATCTACTGCTACCGTGGTAGCACGCCGGGCTGCAGGAACTGCAGAGATCATATATTTCATCACCGCTGGTCAGGTGACCGCCCCTCGGGACGCCGTGCTGCCAGAGGGGTTGGCGGTTCATCACACAGCATACCGCATGGAGGATCCTTGCACACAGAGCCGTGCACTTCAATATACGTGATTCCCTCTATCTCAACTTTATCTAGTGCCTTTATGTGAGCCAGATTTTGGGAGAGACTACTATATACTATATACCATTTATTTAATGAAGTGACTGTGTCTCAATTATCTGCTTGCAACTGCAGCTTTAAGTCTTCTTTTAGAGCCCTGCGTGGGTTAAACTCTGTTTACCCGTTTTTGGCTGTGTGCATAATGTATTGATGCACATACTGTACAGTACGTACAGTACAGTATTTTAAAAATATATATATTTTTTAAATACGGCAGCTTGAACGGCAGCTTTAAATTTAATACTGTACTGTATAGTGTATTGCTATCTTATGTGTTTGTGCCTATACAGATATACTCCCTGCTATCACTACCCACGCAGTTACTGTGTGGAATATACACCTACATGTGACTTTGGGGAAATTCTGATATGTGTCTTGTGTAGCCCTCTTTCCCCCCTCCCTAAGTGATATTGGGGTGGGTAGGTGTTTCTTACTTCTCCTCTGTGTGGTGCGATACCTGTTTGGCAACCAGGAGAGCTGAGCTTCCGCCACGGGGAACCTGGGGAATGTGTATTATGAGTAACCCTGTACTCGGTGCAGCGCCTCCACCTGCGATGGTTACCAGCAAAGCGGGAATTGTTCCTCGCAGGACACCTACGAATAACCAGCACACCGTTTGTATAATAACCAACACCTTTACTTGTGCACATATGAACCATGTAACAGTAACAGAATAACGGGTGTCCCTCTCTAGAGGAGACAATGACTATTGTGTCACGCAGGACGCTTCCCCCTACATCGGGTGATCCCACCCCGTGTCCAATGATCCTCACACAATGTCCCGCACTCTTTCAGAGAGAGGATATGTGTGACTGTGCAGTCACTGAACTAATTGGATTGTTGGTGCACTTGTTGAAAAAGAGGGTTACCTGCCGAGCACTCCAGTGCTCAGACTTAAGGAGCTATCGTGCTCCGCGGTCACCTGGAGGCTCACACCCAACACCCCTGGGGCAGTCAACTCACCCTTGTCGTCGTTAACAGGTACTGATCCCAAGCCTGGGACCAATGGTACCTCTGTGGTAGGCCGGACTGGCCGTGGTAGGGCAAAGGGGCCCATATCAGGATCCGTAGCCGATGGGATAATTGTCTCTTTATCTCCAGCTTCACTTGTGTGGTCTGCCAGCGGGCACATCACCACAACTGGTTGTTGGTCGCTGGAATCACTAAGAGAGGATGGGGGTATAGACACCTTACCCTGTGATTCCGGAATATGCTGGTCTGGTCTCTGTGGTTCCTGCTTGGGAACCGGGTCTGGAACCAACATCTGGGGCTCCAACATCTGTAGCTCGGCCGCTGGTGGCTCCGGCTCAGGACCGGAATCTAGAATGTCCATTTGGGCACACGGGCCCTCCACAACCTCCACAGCTGAGGTAGGTGTACTAGCAGTGGCGTTGACCACCGGGTAGAGACATCAGGCGCCTCTTTCTCAATGGATTCCGCCATCAGAGGTTCCTGCTCTTCTTTCTCGGCTGGTTCCGTAGGCTGGAGTATAATAGGCTTCAAGAGACATGCACCGCAGCAGTCACATTCGGGCGCCCACGCCAGGGCGCCTCTAGAACAGTCACAGGTGGGACTGAAGCACTGGACACACGGTTCTCCGTCCACCTCGGTGGTCTTGAAGTCTAGTGGTAACTGGGACAGTGTGGCTCCCTTATCATAGGCTTCTTGCAGGCAGGGGCACATAAGCATTAGGGTGTACCCCCTGACAGTCCATTTCATCCTCAGAGGGAGGATAATCCGTTTCTGCAACAGTGTCCTCCTCCACCTCCTCCTCTGACGGTTCGACAGGCTGCAGCAGCTTGGGAAGCAGGAGCTGTACCCCGCAATCGTCACACCGGGGTCCCCAGGTCAAATCACAACCTGGAGAATCACATTTGGAACAGGGACATCTGAGACACGACTTCCCTTCCACTTTTACCATTAAAGTCCCGGTTGGTAACTTAGAGGGATAAAATGCCGCACCAGCAGGTATATCCAAGTCCTTTTGTAAGCATGGACACAAAAGAACGATTATGTTCCCTCCTCTTATTCGCCACTCACCATACAACTGAGGGTGTGATATACTGCATTCGCACTTTTCTTATGGAGAACAGAATGGGCTGATTGCTGCTCAAGGCGCTCTCTCCCCCTGGTGGACTCTAGAGGAGGGGCGCTTTCTATCAAGGAGTGATTCTGGTTCTGCACTGCGTCCCTCATTTGACGGGGGTGGGGCATAGGGTTTCCCGCCAATCCTGGACAGATGTTTGCAACATTTTCCCGCGCGGCCGGGAAGGCAGCACGCGGCCTCTTCCGCCTGGACGGCTTCCCCACGGCAAAACAAAAATAGCACAATTAAGTAAAAAAATGGAACAGGGCACCCCAGGTCTATCTCAGCAGCGCTTCCAAATGTAGCCCTCTTTCCCCCCTCCCTAAGTGATATTGGGGTGGGTAGGTGTTTCTGACTACTCCTCTGTGTGGTGCGATACCTCTTTGGCAACCAGGAGAGCTGAGCTTCCGCCACGGGGAACCTGGGGTATGTGTATTATGAGTACTCGGTGCAGCGCCTCCACCTGAGATGGTTCCCAGCAAAGCGGGAATTGTTCCTCGCAGGACACCTACGAATAACCAGCACACTGTTTGTATAATAACTTGTGTACACATGAACCATGTAACAGTAACAGAATAACGGGTGTCCCTCTCTAGAGGAGACACTGACTATTGCGTCACGCAGGACGCTTCTCCCTACACCGGGTGATCCCACCCCGTGTCCAATGATCCCCACACAATGTCCCGCACTCTTTCAGAGAGAGGATATGTGTGACTGCGCAATCACTGAACTGATTGGATTGTTGGTGCACTTGTTGAAAAAGGGGGTTACCTGCCGAGCACTCCAGTGCTCGGGCCTGCAACAGAACTTCGCAAAGGTTCGATGGACGGACGGAACACAGGAACTGCCATCCGGGGCGATCCCACCCGGATAGCCTCGGCAGCAACGATGAGGATCGGTGCCCAACCCTCTGGATGGACACACAACATCTGATGAGTTCCAAACTGACTCTATAACCTAGAATGATGCACGCTGTACTATAGGCCGTCCCTACAGCACAGCAACCTTGAAGGGCTTCACAGGGGGAAACTCCTATGGGCCTACGGGGAACCTGTCCTATGCAAGTGGGTCCTTGACCCCCTGCACCCGCACTATCTCTTCCCGTACCGCCCGCATCCCCTCTGCCTCACTCCTACCTAACCCTTCCAACTCTGCAGCAATGTACTGCAACTTTACACGGTGATCCCGTGTCAGCCCTCACAGCACTGACAGCTGTGACCTGACAAGAATGCACCCTCGCACGAACCTAAGGGCAGGGTCCCTAACTTGGGGCCGTCCCTTATCACTTACCCACTAACCTGGTGGGGAGTTGGGGCCTATTTGGGACCTGGGGGACCTTACCTGGTACAGAAGCCACTTGCTCACTGCACCGTTCTTTCCCCTTCCTGCTCCAACTGAACTGCGTAGTGCCCGCACAATGTATCTATCTGCCTCCACGAGGAGATACTCTAGCCCTATTGGCTCCCTGACATCACATGGGGCGCTCCTGAGGCTCAGGGGAGATGTAGTCCCTTCTGTGAGCCTTCTACCAAATTGCTGCCTCTTGCGCGCGTCTCCTGCGTATGCGCGAATTTCCCTGCTGGCCACCGCACTTGCGCGACTTCTCCCTTGCTCCTGTGAGCTTTCTGCGCATGCACGATCACTGCGCATGCGCGAGTACCTGCAATGGCGGCCCCCGCTAGCCGGGTGCGCCACCGAGCCTCCAAAGGCTCTCACCAATCACTTCTCCGGCCCCCACCTTTGGAAGAAGCCAGCTGGTCCGTCGCTGGCTCCGGCGGCACCCGCGACCGCGCTGTCCCAAAGGAGAGGGTCTCTAGGAGCCACTGGAGACCAGGGCTACACTTGCTTTGCCCTTCTGGTGGTGATTATAATCTATCTAGCAACTTTTTTGTGATGCTAAGCCTAACAACAATTTAACTATATTTTGATTGTTAATCCACCATTTACCTTATATCCATACAGGATATCTGTTTTTATATGAGCAGTATATATTTATACTAGCTCATCCCTATACTATAGCCGTCTCTTCCACTGAGGATTTTAATATTCCGTGTATATATGTTCCCCATATATGTTGGTTTGTCTTTTGTTACAAATAGATTTATTTAAAAAAAAATATTTTTGGTTATATTTGCATTTTGAGTCTGTTGTCTAAGGGTCAGTGGACCCTCTTTTGGTCCTATTAATTATACCATTTCCATCTACAACAGTGTACATCCTTGTACACTGATAATTTTGAGCGCATTTCATAGGGCTTTTAGTGACCCCTGGTGGTCACTTGTTCAAGTGTTAGCTGTATAGTGTATTACACGTAGTTACGGAAGTAAATTATATTTACCTTCATTATAGACTTTGCCAAACGGGTGTTGATGAGCCACTGTCACTCCTGTAGTCTTCATTATACATGTAGTTGAAAGGTGATAGCGGGCCTGCTACACCTGTAGTTGACAGCTGATGAAGCTGGAAATCTTTTTGGTACATGCAAGCTTGCTGGTACCTGTACGTGAAATCAGGCTCAGGCTGGAAGTTTTGCAGGTATTCTGGCGGGGACTGACACCAGTGATTGCCGTTCACCAGGTTTTCACTGACGGTCGGACCATTATCGTAAACCGTGCAGGTGCCGGTGCAGGCGCTCTTGCCGGTGCTGTTACATTGCTGGATTGGGATTGACGAATCTTATATGGATTCAACCCAGACTTTGTCCTTTTGAAGTTTCCATGATCAAACACACTGGAAAAATCTGGTACAACACACCAATTCCCTCTTCTATCCCCAGGTACAGGGTCAATAACAAAAAAAAAACACGGATTGCTACTTAACTTTTTTCTTATCGCATGCTTCCACACACGAGCGTCAGGTGACAATTTGTAAAAAAATCATAGTTCGAATTGAAATATTCATACATTTCGGTAACAGTTGCCATATAAGGAGCTGCAGCATTAATTGCAGAACAAATTAAAAATGCAAACAGTAAGTACAGTCAGGTCTTTAATATGTCTGTGGTGTACTCATTGTGTCCAGTCAGCAATTGTGCAGGAGAAAGAATGTAAAAAAGAGACACAGAGCGTTGAGTTTTAAAGTTTTTATTACGCCTAAAATAGATAACTTCTTCAGGGTTTCAAGTACCAAGGTCAATTCACAATAGACTACTGTTGCAGACATGGTTTTTATCTGTTTTTTTTAAAACCTGCAAGTTGGCACAGTAGCACAAGTACTGTACACATTACAATTCATTACAATTCATGAATTTCTGCCACCTGGCGGATATGCGAAGAATTGCACCCAATTAAATCCGAAACCATTAAATTAAATTAAACAGACCAACTGCGGATCAACAGTGGGTGCCAGGCGGCGTGAATGCGGCATGAACGCGGAAATGCAAAATTAATACTGCGTGGAATACTGCAGATTCAACGACAACGGCTCCGTGATCTTTTACAAATACGGCTGTTGCAGCTGTATGATATTAATGCAGCTTCATTACCATAGCGCCTATCTGCTAAGGCAATGAATTATTGTTTATTGTTACTGTATGTTATATTGATATTGATACTGTATGTGTGTTTTCTCTAGTGTAGATGTGCAGGGGGTCTCCGGAGCAGAACCGCATTAGTTTGAGGTCCGGGGACCCCCTGCTTCCCGAGATACAGGCCCCGTTATGGGTTTCCGGTATCCCTCTGCTTTGTTTACAGGGTCATGTGATCGGGACATTTAAATGCAGAGGAATACCGGCACCCCATAACGGGGCCTGTATCTCAGGAAGCAGTGGGTCCCTGGACCTAAAACCAATGCGGTTCAGCTTCCGGAGACACCCTGCACATCGACACTATGAATAAAAATGAAAGAAAAATGCACACAATGCGCACCAGAAATTAAAAAATGGTAAAATGTTTATTGATAACAATTAAAACTAAACTGAGGGGATCCAACCCCACCTCACTACAATGCATCACAAAGCTAAGTTTGGTTACAGTGAACACAAACCATAGGATAGATCAATTCTAACTAGTAGACCTAAATCTACAAGCAACATAACACACAATGTATGAAAATAAAAATAATAAAAAAAGGGCAGTGTTCAAAAGAAAAAACAGAACAAATAATCCTGATTAAAACTAAAATATAGTTAAACAACTACCCGAGACTGACATGGGGAGACGGAGACTTACACTGAAGCCTAGAGCGGGTTCCGCGGCGAGCGTACAAGGATCCGGATAACGCCACCGCAGAGATTTCTTCACCGCCCAGGCTCTCTGCAATCGCCGTCTCAGCCTGTCAGGATACGCGCAGAGTGACCTGTCGTGAC
Organism: Ascaphus truei; assembly: GCF_040206685.1. Taxonomy (NCBI): domain Eukaryota; kingdom Metazoa; phylum Chordata; class Amphibia; order Anura; family Ascaphidae; genus Ascaphus; species Ascaphus truei. The sequence goes on along the minus strand of NC_134484.1, from coordinate 392,650,604 downwards.
CTCTACGCGTTTCACACTACGTGCTTCGTCAGGAGTCACGCACAGCGTCACAAGCGCGTATTTCACTGTTCCACAGCCAATCAATTACCGGGCTAGGAATTAGTACATATTGGGTCCAGACGTGTGTGTCCTCCCAAGGGAAACCCATAACTTTATAAGGACAGCAGTTCTTACCAAAATCGAGCAAGAAAAGCAACTTATGTATACAATATAAACAATGCGGACATTGTATCCTAAAGCCAAGAGAATGTGTTTGTTAACTCATTCACTGCTGAACTGTAGATACAAAGCATGTTACATACCAAACATGCTTAGAATGCACCATACACATAAACCGAATTATATTCATAAAAAGAAAGAGGAGGGGAAAAAAACCAACATACACAATAAACATAATGAAGTTGCTAAATAAACATTACATTCACATTGCATATTCATTTCAAAAACGGAGTAAGTTCAATTAGCTCATTAAAACCAGTGGGATACCTAGTTTGAAATGTGTAAATCCAATATTGTTCTTGTTTCAATAGGTTGAGATCTCTGTTACCCTGTCTAATATTTAAGGGTACACATTCCAATCCCTTGAATCTAATACAACTGGGATCATTGTTATATACTTCTTTGAAGTGTTTTAACAGTGGGGTGAGGGGCATACCTTTCGCTAAGGTTTTTGGTATATTTTTAAAACTTCTCAAGTGTTCCAACATACGCATTTTAAATGGTCTCTTAGTCTTACCAATGTACTGTAAATTACAGCTACACTGTAAAACATAGACCACATGCGTTGTCAAACAGTTAATGAAGGTATTAGTGTTATAAACATGATTGGTGGCGAAAGACGTAACAGTTTTGTCTTTTGTGATGTGATTGCACGCCTTGCATTTGCCGCACTTATATGTGCCTACAATTCCTAGGTGTGTTTTCATATCGCCAGATGATTAAGTGTTTCTAACAACCTGACTAGGAGCCAGTAGGCTTTTCAGATTAGGTGCACGTTTGAACACTATACCAGGTTTTGATTTCAAATGGGGTCCTAATATAGGGTCCATTTTAAGTACATTCCAATGTTTACATAAGCTTGAAATCCAAAGATTTGCAGCGGAGCACAGCTGAGGAATGGGGCCAGCACCAGCAGTTGGAGGGTTAAAAATAAATATTTATTGCATGGTATACACGGAGGCGAGACAAAAAAAACAATAAGAGAAAGAAAGGGGAAATTTTTGCTCAGAAAGATGCAACAACCCAACTACCTCTCTTCATAACTACATATTCGAGACAGGCAGAACAAATCAGATTTATTTTACAAAAGCATTGGTCCGTCTTAAAACTCGATAGGGATCTAGAAGGCTTTGTTAAAACTAATCCAAAAATAGTCTTCAAAAAGGCTAAAACCATTGGGAATCATGTGTCCCCTAGTCTTTATTCTTCCACTAAAACTAATACCAACAAATTACCAAAGGGATTTTTCAAGTGTGGAAACTGTAATACATGCAAGTACGCCAAAGAACACAAATCTATTAGGAATGTATACACTAATCAAATTTATCATGTTGAAACATTTCTAACATGTAACACCAATTTTGTGGTGTATTTACTCAGTTGCCCTTGTGGGAGTGGTTACGTAGGTCGTACCATAAGACCACTCAAAATTCGAATCAATGAACATATTAGGAGCATTAAAAAACGTGATGATAGATTTCCGGTTGCCCGACACTTCAATCAATGCCATTTAGGAACACTTGCATCTTTTTCGTTTAGTGCCCTTGAATATATCCAGGCCCATGTCAGGGGAGGTGATAGAGAGGCTTTGTTAAATCGCAGGGAGATGTTCTGGATTTATGCCCTTGGGACACTTGCACCCAGGGGCATGAACCAGGACTGGGAACTCAAACATTTTCTTAACTAATCATACTTTACTTTATACTCATGCATGATCATTTATTATATAAATGTGTTCATTTCATGTTTGAAGTTCTACTCACAAAATATCCATATCCTTTGTATCCCTCTCTTTCCCCCCCTCCCCCCCACTTTCCACCCCCCCCTCCTCTATCCCCCCCCTCCCCTATCCCCCTGTCTGGGGTGATGGGGAGAATCCAATCCCCACCCCGAGGATGACCTCGGAGGTGAGCTGTGGGGTATTGACGCCCCAGCCCAGACCATCCTGTCGGAGGAGAGACTTGGAGGGAAGGAGAGGAGGAAAGATCTGTAAGGGAGGAGAGCGGAGTATTTAGCAAGGCTTTGCTGTTGTTGTTGTGGCTGCTGGAAGCCACTACATTTGGGAGTTGCTGATCTGCCAATAAAGAGACAATCCTTTTTTACCAAAGACTGTGTGTGAGTTGGAAGCAATTACACTGGGACCAAGGGGGTTCTTCTATACAGGTCCTATCCCATATTCCTGGGAGTATAGAAGATGGAGGCGCTGCACCATTAAGAAAGCATGGAGGCTACCACCCCAGAAGCCTGGTCCTGTCTCCCCAATACCATCACGGGAAGCTCAGGCCCTCCTATTCCTCACAGGTATGTACCACCACGACGCATGTAATCTGCCCTCACGTACCCTAGACACCACAGATGTGTCTGGGGGGGGGGGGGAATAAGGGTTACATATACATAAGTTGCTTTTCTGGCTCGATTTTGGTAAGAACTGCTGTCCTTATAAAGTTATGGGTTTCCCTTGGGAGGACACACACGTCTGGACCCAATATGTACTAATTCCTAGCCCGGTAATTGATTGGCTGTGGTACAGTGAAATACGCGCTTGTGACGCTGTGCGTGACTCCTGACGAAGCACGTAGTGCGAAACGCGTAGAGGTCACGACAGGTCACTCTGCGCGTATCCTGACAGGCTGAGACGGCGTTTGCAGGGAGCGTGGGCGGTGGAGAGATCTCTGCAGTGGCGTGATCCGGATCCTTTTACGCTCACCGCGGAACCCGCTCTAGGCTTCAGTGTAAGTCTCCTTCTCCCCATGTCAGTCTCGGGTAGTTGTTTAACTATATTTTAGTTTTAATCAGGATTATTTGTTCTGTTTTTCTTTTGAACACTGCCCTTTTTTATTATTTTTATTTTCATACATTGTGTGTTATGTTGCTTGTAGATTTAGGTCTACTAGTTAGAATTGATCTATCCTATGGTTTGTGTTCACTGTAACCAAACTTAGCTTTGTGACGCATTGTACTGAGGTGGGGTTGGATCCCCTCAGTTTAGTTTTAATTGTTATCAATAAACATTTTACCATTTTTTAATTTCTGGTGCGCATTGTGTGTATTTTTCTTTCATTTCTTCAAGGGTGCCCCCTAGGGGGTCACCTTGTTTTAGAAGCTGACTGGGGAGACGCTCCGCACACATGCAGCAAGGAGATTTGTGTTTCCAACACAATATATACCTGCAGCACAAGCGCTGAATTTCCTATATCATCTACTATGAATAAAAAATGTATTAAAAATATTTATTTTTTGCCGATATTTGCGCAGAGAGAGTGGCAGATCTCTCTGCTGCAGACTGACATCGGCAGGGGAGCCCTTCATGGCAGGCAGAGCGTCTAGCCACCGGCAACTCGTGATGTTTGGAAATGTTGTTCTCACAGGGTTTCTCAAGGGATTCGGGCATTCCTTCATACTGCGAGGGCAACACACAAAAAATATGGCGAGTTCAAACCCCTGCCGAAAGCACTTTTTCGCAGCTTAGTACATGACCCCCATAGTGTCTGTTGATGGAATATACACTGACCCACTAAGGTCAAAGCCGTGGTGAACTGGACGAGAACCAAAAACATAATGGAGCTACACTCCTTCTTAGGATTCTGCGGATACTATCTCCACTTCGTGGAGGGCTACTCCAGTAAAGCCAAGGTCCTCAACAACTTTCTAAGGATATACCCAGAAGAATTGTGCCCGAAGAGCATCCCCACCCGGCTTCCCCTTGGAGACAAGTGGACACCCAAACACGAGAAAGCATTTGTTAACCTTAAGAAAAGCCTTACCCAAGCACCCGTCTTGGCTTATGCTGATCCTGAACTGCCGTATGTACTGCACGTAGATGCAAGTTTTAATGGGCTGGGAGCTGTTCTGCACCAGAAGTACCCTGCTGGACTTTGGTCCATAGCATACATGAGCCACAGCTTGAGCCACAGCTTGACCCCCAGCGAGCACAACTACCCAGTCCACAAACTGGAGTTCATTATCCTCAAGTGGACAGTGGTCGAAAAGCTCCATGATTATCTATACAGGGTCCCCATTGAGGTTAGGACAGATAACAATCCACTGACCTTTATTCTAACTTCGGCCAAGCTGGACGTTATTGGCCATCGATGGCTAGCAGCACTGTCCAATTAACAGTTCACCTTAAATTGCAAACCGGGGCCTCTAAACATCGGAGCCGATGCTCTCTCAAGAAGACCGGGATTGAGTACCAACCAAGACGACGATCTGTGGGAGGAATCCCTGGCCCTGGATTGTGGGCAATGTGCTCCACGGCTGCCGTAGTAGAAGACCAGATTGCGTTCTCTGAATTGAGGGTGGCAGATTCCCTGGGATGTCAGCCCTTGGCCCTTCCTGCTGCTTACCGTCATCCAGAAGGCATGTCTGTTCCCCCAGATTATATCATCACTTGAAAAGAACTGGTGATCAACCAGGAGAGGGATCCTTTAACGAAGGCTATACGCCAGTTGAAGGCCGGAAACAAGTGCCGGTATGATCACATAGTCTGTTATCAGGAAATAAAGCCTGGAGATGCTGTTCTCCTACGCAATCTAGAAATACCTGGCAAGCACAAACTACCAGACCGCTGGCACGACGGAGCCTTTGAAGTTGAATCCCAGATGCCAGGTCTCTCGGTCTACCGCATATGAGGTGGGAATGGTCGGGTAAAGGCATGGCATAAAAATCACCTGTTGCCCATTTCCCAAGTAGATGACAATGACCCTGAATCAGAGACAGTAGTAAGGGCCTGTGAGCCAGATGGGTCTGAAGAGCAATCGGACCCACAAGTGAGGTCAAGTCGGGATCCTATGCAAGACTGGTTCATCCTATCGAAATGGTTTGGCACCAGCTGAAGGACCATATCCGAAAAGTCGTGAAACCCTCCAAAAAGGATAAGTTGGCGCAAGGCATAATGAGTTTTTGGAACGATGTACTCACCGTGGAACGATGCAATAAATATATTGACCATATTGTGACTGTGTTGCCCATTGTGATCGCGTGTAATGGGCAAGCATCAGGAAGGAAGTATGGTATAGTAATACTGTACTGTAGTATTGTAAGTACAGTATGATACAGAGAGAGCAGCTCTCGCCATCTGGTTACAAAGTTTTTTACAGTAGTCACAGTATACAGTAGTTTGAGTATAGACTAGTTTGACAGTACTAACTGCATACTGTTGTCCAATATGGAGTAGCTATACAGTACACAATGCCATAATATGCACCTAACTGCTCAATTTTTTTCTTTCCTGAGAGAGCAGCACCAGCCATCTGCTTGCGAAGTATTTAACAGAAGTTACAGTATACAGTAGTTCCAGTATACAGTAGACTAGTTTGACAGTACTATACAGCACACAATGCCATAATACAGTATGCACATTACTGCACTAATTTTTAGTTTTCTTGTCTTTTCAGAAAAAAAGGATGGATTGGGGGAGAGGAGGGTATCGTGTAAAGTTTGTGAACTGTTTGTACAGTTAAGTGTACAGTATCTAAACTGCAGTCATGATGTACACAAAACCTCTCCTCTCTCAATGAGCTACTGTACTGTACACAGAATGAGGAAGAAGATAGACGGAAAAAATTATATTATATTATTATATATATATTATTATATATTATATATTATTAATTAATATTATTATCAATGTGCATTATTCATGATTATCCACTGGCCCTCAATTTTTATCTGACAGAAGACTTGAATAAATACTGCATTTTGTATTATTCATGATTATTTGTATTTTTTGTTCCTGATAAAATAAAATAAATATTTCTTTACATTCATGATAATTATAATCATTGACAACACCCCGCCCCCCCACACCTACACCAAAGAAAAAGTAAGAATGACAAAAAGTTGTAATTTACTGCATCAACAACATGAATCAGATAATGTTTTTTTTAACTCAATGTCACAGTGCTGTGCAAATCAGATTTACATATCAAATTCGTAAAGGGATTATCAAAAGCGTTACCGTAAACAAAGCCTCAAAGGGTTGGGGGGGGGTGGATGGGTGAGTCATACGCAGTAATCATCAGTTAGCTCCCTTCCCAAAGAGGATTATAGAGAGGTGACTCAAAGCCAACAATAGGAAAATTAGGCACACAGGCACAGAGAGGTGATGCTCGGCTAGGGACGGACGATTAAAAACACAATGGCAAGCTTCAGAAACTAAATGACTCTGTAGAGGTGTCTGTCGTTAAGAGTTTCAAATCCTTGAGCGAGCCTTGTGTGTGTGTGTGTGTGTGTGTGCGTGGGGAAGGGGGCACAGGGTACAGCTGCATGAAGGATAAGCTGTACTGCAGTTCAAAGAAATGACATATTTTCAAAAGGCAGGTCATCATAATAATTTGATCCCTACACCCCTAAATACCTGTACATAAAAAGCACACAAATCATCCATGTGCAGTCAAACGCACAGAGTCGCAGTCAAAAGCTACAGCATAGATTGAATATCGTAATATCAAGATGGTTTTATGCAGGCTTGTGGAGAAAATAAAAATAAAAAATGATGATAATTTTTTTTTTTTGGTCACTCACTCTTGAACTTTGCAAGCAAGCAGTGGTGAAGTTACAGTTACAGACGCATGCACAGTAACCATCAGCTATCAAGCAGGAATGTGATTGAAACCAGAAAGACACACATTCAAAGGAATGGTGTGGGTATGGTGTACTGTACTGTAGATAAGATAAGAAGTTGAAATACTGCAGTGCAGTAAATTATCCTGTGTGTGTGCGGGGGCGAGCGAGGGTAGAGCGCTGTATACAGTATGCCGAAATGTGATACTGTTACAGTACAGTACACGCCTATGCGGTTCAACAATTTTCAAATGAGACATACAGCACTGCACATGCATGTATAAATATGCATATTTACAATTACTGCACGCGCACATGCAGACTGTGTACTGACGTACAGTAGGTTGAACTGCTAAAGTATTAGACTTTGAAGACTCGCGAATGCCCACCTGAGTTTTTAGACGGTATTGTTAATACATGTATTACATAAAATGCTAATACATATTACGCGCGCTAAAATACCGCTATATACTCCGGAAAAAAAAACATACTGCATCTGCCCGCGGTTATCAGAGTTGCGCCGCGACGGCCGCACTAGGGTAAAGGCGGCCACAGCTTTACATGTGTTAAGTTGTATAATTAATCTGTATTTTTATTATATAACTTGTGTCATGGTTATACAGTATGTAGTCCAAGCGGGGAAGTTGGAGTCTCCATGAGGGGGAGGATTTAGCCAGTTTCCCCTCTTACCTCTGGGCTGCGTGAGGCGGTCGGTTGTGAGATTGCAGTGGTGCAGGGAGTTGTGAGCAGGTGAGCAGGTCGCCGGTGTTCCGCTGTGAGCACAGACATTTTGTTTGTGCACGCATGGGCAGAGAAGGGTTGCGCATGCGCAGATGGTATCTAGAGTTGCAGTAGCCATCTATGTACACCTTGTGGTTATGCAGTATAATGCAAGTGGCGGCCATTACACCCATAGCTCCGCAGGGGAACTACAGCACCCATGAGCCAGGCAGCCAATAGGGCTTCATACCACATATTGCCAGGCAGCCAATAGGGCTGTCAGGATCTCGGCAACCTTGAAAGATACATTTGGCGCACTTCAGGGACCACGCCAGTCGGACGAGGGAGCTTGATCAAGTAGGTAGTGTCTCAGAGCCAGTGGCTTTGAGAGTAGGCCTAGTGTATTCCCCCTTAGGCCCTAGCTAGGCCCCGACTCACAGCAGCTTGTGGTTTATGCAGGGAAGGCCCCTTAGCTAGGGATGCCTCCCCATTTACTTTCTAGTGTCAGGGACACAGTGAAGACGCTGCACGGTGACTGCGACCTGTGGTCTGGGACTAGACACCTCCAGGGTAAGAGACACTGTGTGGTGATTGGGGATGATGTCACTGGATCGGCGGATCCCTGTTGCTAAGTCGGCCGCACCGAATATTGGAGTACTCTGCAGTTACCTCAACTAAGTGCACCAACACTCCACGGTATAGCACAATCTCCTACACTTTTGGGTTGGCCCTGACATTGGGGGAAAAGGACATCAGGGTATTAGTGGCAAGCATTACTCACAGTGTTCCCAGTGGGGAACACTCACTGGTGGTATTAGGTTGAGGCACTGTTATACTATGGGGTACAGGTTACTGTAGTCTTTGTTCAGTAATGTTTCTTGTTATATACCCGACTGTGTGTATTATTGTTATTGTTCCTGTAAGGGGCCTAACCCACCACGTTGGGATAACTTACAGGTGGAGATGCTGCACCGAGATTAACCAGAATCACCCCAGGCTCCCAGCGGCGGAGGCTCAGGCCTCATGGTTGCCAACAGGTAATAGCAGCATTGGTAGTTCCTTCCCGGGTATGGGGTACCAAGGGCTACATACACAATTTCTATGTGGAGCTGGCAGGATTACCGTTTTATTAATGAATATAAGTGTAAATGAATGGACATTGTTCTGAATATATGAACAGTGTCGCAACAGAACTGTTGTGATCATCTTTTGAAGACCCAGGTTTGGTCTTTTGGACATTTTTTGAATAACCATGGTTTGGCCTCTTACTGACCCCTGCCTCAAAGATGTTCTGCCACACCAGTTACAAAAAATGTAATCATTAAATCCCATATGTATTAAGGAGCAGGGATATTCTGTTGGTTTCAGTCAGGATATGGACTAGAGATACATACCCATAATTGCACAGAAGTCGAATGAATAAATTAAGAATGATGGTGCACTCTAAATGTTAAAAGGAGATTATGTACCATATGGGATCCAATAATACAAAATAGTACACACAATTTTGACTACTACAAACCTACAGGATGGATAGCTTATTTATGGTTTGGGAAAGAAATGTGTTGTGGTGAGCCTCTTTGTTTCATTGGGAACACAAAACAGTATTGGACAGCACTGTTTAATTTTATGATTCTTCCTATTATATTGCTATTTGTATGAATGCTGCTGTTTATCATTTTATAATGTTTGAATTGTAAGTTGAAGTCATTTACTAACAGATGTCTAATTGCTGAAGCACATAAGTCACAGGAAAATGCTCTGCTAAGAATTTGCAGAGGGTGAAAGACACTTTGGGTGGCTTTGTAGATGGGATCATGGGCTTAAGACTCAATTGTGTCTTACTAGACTCAATCTTGTCAGGAAGTTGGCAGCTAGAGATAAGATTTTATGAAATCTGCTGAAGTTGTACAAATGGGAGAAAAACAGGTAAAATTGAGAAGAAATATCACTGTTACAAAACAGTATGTGCTCAAATACGAGATAAAAAAAGGCTTTTGGTAGATAACATTTAAAGACAAAATATGTTTTTCATTTTTTTTGATTGCCACGTATAGATTGGCTGTTAGAAATTGCTATAAAAGCTTTGTTTATAAGTATAGGTAGTGGAACATATAGGGGCCGATTCACAAAGATGTGATAAGTGGTTTAAAGTGTGAAAAATGCCTTTATAGCGCGATACTGCCTGCTCTGCTATTCACAAAGCAGTTATAAGAGGGAAGTAGCGCGCTATAATGGCTTTTTTTATCACCATAAACAGTGGGGAAAAAAGTCGTAAGCCAAAAAATAGCAAACCCAATGTTTTTTGCCAGTAACTGCATTTCACAAAGCAGTGATAACTTTATCGAACTATAAAATCTCACCATTTATTTTCACCAGCTATGGGCTGGCGCAAAAGAGATGGAAACATGCATAAAAGCATTTTTTCCCTGCACAGCAATAATACAAGAGGCCGGCGGGGATCTCATTGTGGTTCCTGTGGGTTTCTCGGGGCCCCACAGGTGTCAGGGGGTCCTCAGGTGGTCCCCAGGTGTTTGGGGGTCCTCGGGTTGTTCCCACGGGTGTCTGGGGGCCCCACAGGGGTCCTCGAGTGGTCCCTGCATGTGTCCGGGGCTTTTTTGTTGTCCCTGCAGGTGTCTGAGAACCCTACGGGTTACAAGGGTCATTGGGTGGTCCGTGTGGGTGTCTGGGGGTCCTTGGATGGTTCCCACAGGTGTCCAAGGGCCCCATGGGGCCCCTGGGGTCCTCAGGTGGTCCCAGCATCCCAGCAGATGACTGGGGAGCCCAGGGGGGTCCTCAGGTGGTCCCAGTGGGTGTCCAGGGGTCCCCGCTGGCCTGAAGTACCAATCCTGTGCCTAGAAAATAAAAAGTACAATACACTGCTATAAAGAATCCCCCACCCCCAACACATACAGTGCATTTGCCCATTTAAAATAAAACATTAACCAGCAGCATAAATAAATAAAATTTGCAATCACCCCTGCCAGCCTGCCAGGATGAAGGCTGTCCTCATCCTCATCACCTTCCTTGTCCCCTGTTGTCAGAAACAATGCAATGAAAAATACAATCTAAAATACAATCTAATGGCCATAAACCCTTAATCACCTTAGCAGTTAGTAACCACTATAGTAATTAAGTGGTTAGCCCACCCTCCCCCGCTAACCACCCACCCTACACGGGGACACCACCATGACCCTCCACCCCCACTACTCATTGATTGGCACAGTGTTAAAATATGCCCATATAATTTGGGCATACAGATGCAGCGGCCGTTATCCGAACTTTTCACGATTTGTATTCCTAGGCATACCCAGATCGTGCCGTATGATTTTTTCAAACTTTCCCGGGTTAAGACGCATATTTACTAGTGTTTTTATCAGGTGTAGAAAATGGCATTTTAGCGATGTCTGCAATACCGTCGAGAAACCCAGTGGGCGATTGCAAGTTGTTGTCTTAAAATCTAAAAATCTAAGTGCAATTCAACCTGTCTTTTAGTGCTGTACAGTTCTGCAAGTGTGTGTGTGATTGTGTCACGGGAGACCAAGACATATACACACATTAATACCAGGATTCTGGACTGAGCACACAAGATGAGTAAAATAAATTGTAATTTATTTCTTCTCAGACAAACACACAAATATTGCACAATTACACTTAATAAAACACTTACTATGTACAGGAAACAAAATCAAATGTCCTTGGAACTAAACAAAGTCTCTGGGCACCACTGCACGCATGCAAGTGGGTGCGCAAATTGATTTGTGTAACTGTTCCTGGCTTGGGGCACAAGTTGCCACTCCTATATCTCCGCCAAAAGGAAAAAGTTCGTTCAGTCCTTACAGGGTTCGTTCGGGAACCATTAGCTCTAACGAATTCCAGAAGAGGGGGACGATCCTTGGTTACGATATAATTAACCCCTCACACTCCAGAACTGCTGATGCTGCAACTTGGTGAATCCGATGAAATCTTCAGATGGAACTTGAGATTGAACTAATGGGGACTGGGCAGCAGGCATTTTTATAGGGTTATGGGTCCTATACCTAACATGCACAAGCAATCCCTCCCGTGGGAACATTTCTCCCACCTATCCCCGACTTGCCAGTACCTTGCAAAGAGGGCAGAAGTTGCTTCCTGGTTTGCACGGAGCATGTGCTAACCTCATACCTGAGCTCCTTAGCATATCAGGTCCAACCCCTTACCTGGCGACAGTAAGTCTGGGGTTTGGCTACCAAGTGTGAAGTGCCCATACTTTCCACTGGTATCGGGCAATTAACAGTATCCTGGCCATCCTAACACCTAGGATCTCTGAGGCTTTTCAACTCCGAACTTCTCATTGACACTGAGGCACCAACTCTGCAGGGTATCCTTTCAAGGACGGAGATGAAAAAACCCTCAGCTCATTCTTCCATAACATATGGGCATGTTAATGGTCTCATTGCTGGTCTGGCAGGAAAGGGTTCCTGCCTGTATATTTTAAAACACCAAGACAATACAGTTCAATTATAAATGTATGTTCTGCTTATGCAACCATTATAAATCTTATATGTATGTTGATGATTTCTTTCTACCTAGCTGCACTCCAAAATGTAGAGTGCTAGCTCAGTCCTAGCACAACTTAGCCACTTAATTGGACGGGCTGTGATGTGGTCTGCGGTTTGACCTGGTTCCCACGTCAATACGTTCAGCTTAAGTGGCTAACGAGACCGGTGGATAAATTTTGACAGAAAAGCACTTCAGCTAGACCGCAAACCACTTATCCAATTGACTTTGCGGTTTAGAAGTCTACGGCTTAGGAAGTGATATCTATACTTCAAAGTGGTCACCCATTCAAAAGCACGCTTCTTCACTTAGCGCTGGGTTCCGCGCTAGAGGCTCCCCCTTGTGTCACAAATATAGTAAGCACATTTTCATTCATTCCACAGCAGCTAGTGGCTAAGCTGCAAAATAGGGACAATAAAGGTGGTGTAGGGGAAAACATGTTATGATGGGGACAATACAGTTTAACCCCTTCAGTCCCACCAGGGATTAGGGTTAACCAGCCGGGCATATTACCTTTATTGAAATCTTTATTGAAGCCTTTATTGAAACTAGTACTGCAGCTACATGCACTAAATGTGAGTCCCACGAATTGCTAAACACTGCAATGTCATCCAGGTATGCCCTTGCAAACCCCTGCATGCCCTCCAGTAACCAGGTGTTGGAAGGTAGCTGGGGCATTCTTCATCCCGAATGACATCACTAAGCATTCATAGAGGCCCCTCGGGGTAATGAATGCTGACTTCTCACTAGCCTCCTGGGTCAAGGGGATCTGCCAGTAACTTTTACTGAGATCCTTTGTGGTCAGATACTTTGCCCCCACGAGTTCATCCAGCAACTCATCCATGCGGGGCATGGGATAAGCATCTGACACCGTCCCTGCATTGAGCTGCCGATAGTCCACACAGAACTGGGTGGTCCCATCCTTCTTAGGTCCCAGGATTACCGGACAAGCCCAAGGGCTTTGGGACGGTACAATTACCCTTAGGGCCAGCATCTCTTTTACCTCCCTCTCTATACTGCCCTTAATCTCTGCTGATACCCGATAGGCATGCTTATGTAGAGGGCGCAGATCACCGGTGAGCACTGGGTAATTTGTGATATGGGTCCTGCATGGCTTATCCATGAACAGAGCCCTATCTAGCATAGCTCTGGCTTCTGCTCTCTGTCTGGCACTCAACTGAGACCCTATCTCAACTTGCTCTACAGTACCCTCTTGCCTAGCCTCCCCTAAGAGGTCTGGCAGAGCATTGCTTGCTGGATCCCCCATCGGTGGGCTACAAATAGCCAGCACCGATGCCACACTTGGCGCTATGTACTCTTTCAACATGTTGATGTGATAAGTCTTATTTCTCACAGCATCTACCTGTACAACATAGTTGCACTCGTTCACCTTTCGGTGCACCGGATATGGTCCCGACCAGGCAGCCATTAATTTGTTCTCCCGAGTTTGAGAACAAGTACTTGCTGAACTCTCTACTACGGGCACTACGATCATACCAAGTCTCCTGCTTGGTCTGAGCAGCCCTAAGGTGGTCCTGTGCCAACCCCATGAGCATCTCTAACCTTTCAAAAGCTGCCGTTACTCACATCCAGACGCTGATCCATTATTTCTAGAAATATTCTACAAGGGAAACGAGCAGGTCTTAAGTGGTACCCACATGAATGTACCAAGTGTATGATATAACCCTTTCATAACATATGTAATACTAACATATATATGTTGGAATATATAAATTGTTGAAACGCAGCAACAGATGCATCTAAAATTGTGTTTATTTGATGGAATAAACTAAACTATGCTTTTTTTATGATTAAACAGAAAGTTGGGTATATTTGTGTGGCCTACTATTGTATCTAATGTTGAGTGTATTAAGTATGATTGTACAATTATGTTTTTACATACTGTAAGAGAGCAAAATTACACAGAGTTAATTCACTGTGTGTGAATTTTTTTATACTACAGTACATAGACTATCATAAATACATACAAATATGTATAATCCGTTTCTCTTTTGGTTGATTCACTGCCTGGCTCACTGAGCCCGGAGGTATCTGTTCTGCCACCATGCCTATTGGGTGAGCACATGTGGGTTAGAGGACATGGGCGTCTTTTCTGATGGTGGAAGATGAGGACCTGGAGTCTCCTCAATGACTGACGTCTCTAATGTGGCCAGGGACTCCACTGAGGTACCAGGGATTGTGCCTATGGAGAGGGTATGGAGAGTCCTTAGGCCCTGCTAGATTGCCCACATGGTCCCATTGATTATGCTATTTAGCCCATTCTGTTAATCACAGCACTGCATGGGATGTATCAGGACCCAGTGGTTGGGCTTTCCAGCCTGGTAATGGCACTGGGTAGATTTGTCCCTGCAGTGGGCTGCGGTCTGGAAATGTTCCAGCTCTGTCCCCAGCTTCCAGAATTTGCCTCACTGCATGTCCAGCAGCTCTTTTTGTGCTCCATCATCTGGACATGAGAGAGGGTGGGGTATGTCTCCTTGGTGCAGCTAGTGGCTAGATGGACAGCAGCTGGCGAAGCTGGGGGTGTGGGGGTGGGGGAAGCCACAAATTTAGCTTAGGGGCAGCTACCAATGCAGTAAGAGTTCTAGGGAACTAGTCCCAATATCAGGGCTCAGTAATAGTCATGACATACACATGAATAAAGTCCATAAATGGAAATCACACACAGGAAAATAGAGCTAGAATCCAAGCTATGTGAGACTTAATGAACACCTGTATATATGGAACTCCTTTCAATAAATACATATGTAGGCAGTGATTGAATGTTCCAGAGAGGGTGGAAGACCTATATATATAGCATAACGGTCATGTACGCCTACTCAGAGAAACAAACTGCATGTAAAATGACATAATGGAGTAAACAAGTAAGTACTCACTTGAATGTAGCAGCTCATCCTGTGGTGGTGCGTGCATCACGCCAGCAGTATAGATCAGGTAAGTGTCCCATAAGGTCCAAAAACGGAGCACAGCAGCATAAGAAATGGGGGCCAAAAACCAGCAAAAATAGTTAAAAAAGTTTATTAAATTACAAGTGGGGGGGAACAGGGCCACTCTGATGCGTTTCGGGAACAAGTCCCTTTGTCAAAGACTTAGTTTGCAACTATTAGGCCTCCTCGATATGTACGTGACCCCCCGCCCCCAGCCGTGACGTCACGGAGTCGAAATCTCGCGCGAGCATCAGGGCTGAACCTCCCATTGGTGAAAACGAACCACCAATGAGGCTCTGCTCTGAGGCTCGCCATATGCCAATGCAAGTCTACCTGTCTACCATAACATATTTATGAATATAATACTTGCATTGGCATATGATGTATAATATAGTATTGTATCTTTGTTCCTCCATTGTTAGCATTAGGACATAGTTTGTTTTTAATATTATTGCTATAATGTTGTCTCTTTCTTTTCCTTTTTTTTGTTTCTTAGTAGCATTAAGCTGCATTGTTTTTATATCACACTTATACACTTCCTTATGTGCCTCCCCGATTCAGCTATCCTCACGAGAGGCGAGCCTCAGAGCAGAGCCTCATTGGTGGTTCGTTTTCACCAATGGGAGGTTCAGCCCTGATGCTCGCACGAGATTTCGACTCCGTGACGTCACGGCTGGGGGCGGGGGGTCACGTACATATCGAGGAGGCCTAATAGTTGCAAACTAACTCTTTGACAAAGGGACTTGTTCCCGGAACGCGTCAGAGTGGCCCTGTTCCCCCCACTTGTTATTTAATAAATTTTTAAACTATTTCTGCTGGCTTTTGGCCCCCATTTCTTATGCTGCTGTGCTCCGTTTTTTGACCTCATGGGACACTTATCAATGCAGTAAGGTGGGAAGTCATGGGTGTAGCTGGGGGGGGGGGAAGCTACTGGTAAAGCTGGAGAAGCAGCCACAGGTGCAGCTGGGGAGGCAGCCACAGGGGCAGTTAGTGGGGCAGCTACCGGTGTAGCTGGGTCAACGACTGGGACCTCCTCTTTCACATCCATTAGGAAGAGGGTCACAGTCTCCTCCTCCACAATGGGCTTAGCAGCCAATAGTAGTGATGAAGTATAGGCGGTCACTGCATAACGGAAAAATAAAATCAGCTTTATTAAATTGGAATGCTGTACATCACAGAGAGAACCTTTGATGCATTTCGTCCCGTCATGGGACTTTATCAATAGCATAGGCTGTAACATTACAGCCAATCACCATCTGCATGAGTGTCCTGAAAAAGAAATACATCATATCATCAAATACATTGATATAGAATGTGAGTACATGTAAGCACTTTTGGATAGATTTGCTTTGTGCGAAAAGCCATGTTTAAACATGTCTTTATTTATAGAACATTTTAGCAGTAGAATATACAAAGGACCGGATCCACAAACTGTTGCTAAAGTTTAGAAATCTCTACTCACATGCACATGATTGAGAAATGAGGCATGGTCCAGTTTATTACCCATTTGTGGTGCAATTACATTTAAGGTGACCTCTCATTTTCATGTACTGATTCAGCCACTTGCATCTATCAGCTGTCGCAGGACATGTACTGGTGCACAGCGTGCCAAGAGTTGACCGTCCATGGCACAGTGCTTGGCAGGGGATAATAGCCCATCAGGATTAACACAGAGGGTGTCCCTACTTCTGAATGGTAGGGAATCCTACTTGGCTGCATCAGTCTGTAAGAGATGCGCATTTTGAGTAGACAGAATCAGTCACTCTTCCTGCGTGCCTCTAACAGGCGATCATACTCTTTTATTTAATTTAAATAACACAGTCTCTGGAGCTGAACCACATTAATGTCAGCCCAGGGACCCCCTGCTTTCCAAGTTACAGACCCTGGAATGGGGTGCCCCACCCTGAGACAACTACGCCCTTCACCACTCTATCTGCCCCCAATAAACATTACAATACAATACAAACACCAATACTAGCGAATACACCCATTGATTGCCAGTGTGGTTACCTATGCCCACAATGAGACAAAAGATAACCCCAATGGCAATGAATGCCCCCCCCCCCTAACATATACAGTACAGCAATTGCAAAATCTCTATTATCCAGACACGGATATTAGTGCATTTGCCCATTAAAAGTAAAACATTTCCCAGCCAGCATACAGTAAATAAAAGTTGTACTTACCCCTGCCAGTATGAAGGCTGTCCTCATCCTCCTTGTTTTCAGTGGGCACCAACAGTAAAATAAAATTAACTACTGGCCTGTAACTCCTAAATCCCCTTAGCGATTATTAACTGCTATGTGAATTAAGGGGTTAACCCTCTCTCTACCCACGCGGGAGGCCCGCTGATCAGCTATTAGTCTCCTTACTGGGACTCTGCTAGCAAACGGGATTAGAAAATTGCCAATAGCGGATTTCATGAGGGCAGCGCGACCAACAATGTGGCTACATCGGTATGTCCAGAGCAGAAAGTTACATAAAGTGCTGGGAAAGTTACTATTTCTAACATCATTACAATGGCAAACATCATAAGTCTGGAATGCATTTAGACAGGAAGATGATTTGAGGGACACAGGTAAATAGGTAAAGCAGTGGGGTGATCGTTAGCAGAATAAAGAGTCAAGATACTTCAGTCAACCGTAAGACTATAAAAAGATTGCTGATATTGAATCTTAGGCGATAAGTGCTGGGTGCAGTGGGTGTTTTGATACCTTTCCTAAAATGATTAAACAGGTTTGGACTTGAGTTTTTGGAGATTATGAGACTATTTAAATGTCGATAAAAACTAGTGTTCTTGTGATTAGTGATCAGTTACAGTATATGATCCCCAAAAAAGCAATGGATCACTTTATACAGATTGATCCCTAACTCCAATGTGGCCTACTGTATAGTGTTTTCTAATTGTCTGAGGACACACATTTAAGCATGTCACATATGTTATTTAGCTAAGTACTTCTCACCTGTATGTGTCATTGCATTATGAATAAGAAAGTTATGTTTGTTCTAATCTTCAAGGTTGTGTCTAAAGTGACATGTATACATGCAATTAATATCTAGTTTAATATATATAGATATGGAAACAGAAGAAATAAGGTAGCGCTAACACTAACAGTAATAATTAATGTAACGATTGATAGCTTGAGAAAAAAAACCCCTAAATAATCACATGTATATAAATGATGGGCGGCTGCCAAAATACTTAAACACTGACCACCTGGTCAGAAACAAACACTATAAAAAAAGATAAATTTGGCGCCTAAAATAATACTCTTAGTACTGACATTCAGTACTATTTAAAGAAATAAAAAAGGGGAAGAATATATACAACCATTCAGTGATGTACCACACGGTGAACGTCCTTGTGGATGCCAATGATGATTGATGTAGTAGTAAAAAATATGCATAGCATAATACTGTATATAGATATAACATATAATACACAACAGAAAAAAATAACTTAAATTATATCAAACTAAGTAGAAGCCTCAAAAAAAAGCAGGTAACAGGTATTGATAAAAAAACACATGTATTAAAAATATATAAAAAAACAAATGGAAACTAATTCCATGGAAAACGGTTAGTCGGTTAGTTGCTGTCGAATGATAGCTAAAATTTTGTGTTTTTTTGGGGGTTATTTGTATGTAATTATGTATGTTTTTAGTCTAGTAGAAGCTGCGTGAATATACAAATTTACTACTGAAACATCTCTAGTCATTGCGCATGTGCAGACAGCAAATGCAGGTGTATTCAATAAACCACAAAAATGGACACTGCTCAACATTATCATCATACCCCTGATGAAGAGAGATTGACTCTCAAAACGCGTAGGTTTAATCCAACTACTTTTGCAGCAGCCCGTGTTTCAATAGTGCACTATAGCTGAGATTAACATAAGGGGGTTTTAGTAATTAGGGTAAGAGGTTAATTTAAGGGGTTTTAGCTGTTAGTGAAGAGGGTTTATTTAAGGGGTTTTAGTGTTAGGGTAGGGAGTTCATTTAAGGAGTTTTAGATAAAAGGGTATGGGGTTCGTTTTAGGGGTATTAGTGGTGAGTATAGGAGGTTTTAGTGAAAGAGCTTAGGGTGGGGGGTTTTAGGGTAAGGGCTTAGTGTAGGGGGTTTGGGTATTTAGCTGCAGCCAGTGGCGGTAGGTCCCGGTGGTGGGGTAAGTCGTGGCAAAGCACCAGCATTCAAATGGCAGTCACCAAATATCATAGACCACACTGCCAGGCATTTAAAACATTGGCAGTGGGGACTGGGGTGTCTTTGGGTACTCTTTCATCTCTCTTTCTCCCCCTTACTCTCCCCTCCCTCTTTCCCCTTACTCTCCTCTCTCTCCCCTTTCTCCTCCCATTACTCTACCCTCTATCCCCCTCTCCCCATCTCCCCTTTCTCTATCCCACCCTTACTCCTCCCTCTCACTCCCCCCTCCATCCCCATTACTCTCCCCTCTCCCACCTTAATCTCCTTTCCTACTAGCCTCCCTTCCCCTTACTCTCTCCTCTCTCCCCCACTTACTCTCCCCTCTCTCCCCCCTCTTATTCCCCCCCTCTCTCTTCCCCACTTTCTCTCCCCCCAAACTCTCACTTCCCTCCCCCAGACCTTTCTTACCCCTCTCTAACACCCCTTACTCTCCCTTCACTACACACACACCTACCTTTGGGCGATTGAAGTTTAACCCGATAGGAGGTACTGACAGGAGGAAGGAGAGGTTGCAGTGATCGCCAGGCTACTCCTTCCAGGAGCCACCTCTCCATATCATCTCTCCTCTACTCGTTCAGTGACGTGGATGCCCTAATATGATATGCTCATATATGGATGTACTAAATTAGGGCATCCTACGTCACTGACTGGAGCTGACCTGCTTGGGAGACATGCAGAGATGGACAGAGGTGAGGAGGGAGGCAGGGAGAGAGACAGTTTAGTTTTTTTACTGTGCACAGTAATGGTACTTATTATTTTACCAGTACTGTGTACCGGATCGTACCGAGCCATACCGGCCTACTTTCAGCACTGGGTGGCTGTACTGGAGCTGGCCCGCGCCTCCACCTGGTTTAGGTGTAACAGGACAGAATGTCCTCCAACAGTATTCCATGCCTGGGCTTTGAAGTCAGACAATCTTTTTTTCCACTTTGCTCCTGCTGTCCACCCAGCACTACTTGAGTATGTCAATAGTGTGGACAGTATTACCAAGAGCATTAATGCGCTCCAACATGCTCACCTGAATGCACTGCTTCTCAATAGTGCTCGTTCTGGAGCAGAGAGACCCCATTAATTTAAATTGGTATCCACTACTTCATTAATTTCAATTTCTAGCTCCTTCTCGTTAAATTTAAGGCTTATAATTTTGCCAACCTCAGCAGCAGGAGCAGCTCCAGGACAAGATGTTGAAGCCTGCTCAGCCAGCTTCACTTTTTGCAGTTAAAATTAAATGGCTGAATTATTCAGTTTGTAATGTGTATTTATTTGAAATTGCAACATGCTCATGGGTGTTAGATTATGTAACACACATGCATATCATGTCACTAAATTACTTGTGCTATTAACACTTTTTTCCAAAACTCATGTGCAGTTTATTATTTACCGCCTCACAGCACTACGATAATTTCAGTTCATCAGGTAACTTTACGATGGTCGTATTGCTAACGGATGTCATTTATGCATCTCAAAAGCTCTGAGGATACATGTTTATAACACGAAAAATAACGTCCGTTACTAATTTTGGAAATGTCACGTTATTAACGCAAAAGCAACAGAGCTCTGTGGATCTACCCATAAGTGTTTTGCCAAATCATTATTATGATGATAAACTTATATTACTCAAACAATAGTGTTGTTACTGAAGGATTATAGTTGGACAAATAAATTGCCAAACTAATTTATACAGCTGTCAATATAGATTTATAGTTTTGTGACCTTTAAATCTCCTCAGTGACATGAAAGACTGTCCAAAAATAGCTGTACAGTACTGTACAGTATGTGACTGTAACATCAGTATTTCAATAATTGCACAGTACTGTACAGTACATCAGAATCAATTCTGCCCCTTCCCAATTGTTCAGAAAAAAGAAAACGGTTCGTATGACAGTAAAATAAAATAAATATCCCAGATTAATACTGAATAATGTTTTATTTTTTTTGTAATCATTTAGGCACAACATTCAGTACATGTTGTTCCTTAAAATATTATGCCTTCACAATAATCCCACCTACAGTTTAAATGTTAAATGTAAAGGTTATTTATTGAATGTCGCCAGCAATATGGAAAAAGCAACAAAATACATTTTCCTAAGTTTCCAATATTGGCTTTATTATTAGTCTACAATTACTTAAGTGAGGGCAATTTGCAAGATTTGATGACTAGTTACATCTAAGTGTTCAGAATCCCTTGACCTTTCTTCAATAAAAGGTTCCAGGCTAGAACCCCTACTGTATAAGTGAAATTTAGCAACAGAAAAAAAAACAAATTCATTGTTTGACACTGTTACCACATCTGCCGCTAAACTATTTAATTATTTCTCCATTCTATATAATTTTGCCTGATTTCCTCTCAGTGAATCCTGTTGATTCTTTTTTTTCTTTTAGCTGTACACTATAATCACCTTTTGGTTTAGGTACACTACTAAACCACCCACTGAACAACTAAAACCATTTTGATGAAGCAATGAGCATTTTAGACTTTGATTCCTCCCACTACCCTGCAAGAGATTTACATTTTATTCCCTGACTTTTTATGATTTCAGCTCTTTATTTTGCTCTATTGAATTCCTTCCTTGATTTTCATAGTTTAGCTTTATAACAACGTTTTAGAGGACTGTCTGATTTATAGTGTACTGTTAACTATCACTAAATATCTATCTATCTATCTATCTATCTATCTATCTATCTATCTATCTATCTATCTATCTATCTATCTATCTATCTATCTATCTATCGTAATATATTGATAGATAAATGTGAGATACATATAGATATATAACGTATATTTATATAAATATATACATACATACATATAACAACAAAAAGAATGAAACAGCGCCTAGTAGTATAACATACAGTATAAGAAAGCTCTATACTGAATCTACTGTAACTTGTAAGCATTTAATGAAAACTAACAAATTTCCCCCATTTTCAAATGGAACAACACATGAAGTGAATGACAATTTAATTGCCTAACCACTCATGCGGTGTATCTAGTTTCATCCCAACGTGGTCTACAATATGTTGGGCAAACATCTAGGGTATTGAGCACATGGTTTCTAGAACACCGGAGATATGTGATGGAAAAGAAAGTAAAAGGAGTGGCTAAGTGAGTAAAGACACTGACACTGAGATTATTGCAGTGGAGCCTGGTTCAATTCCCGGTGTCACCTTGGGTAAGTCACTTTATCTCCATTTGCCCCAGGCACAAAAAAAGCATAGATTGTAAGCTCCACGGGGCAGGGACCTGTGCCTGTAAAATGTCTTTGTAAAGCGCTGCGTTCAACCAGCAGCGCTATACAAGAACATGTTATTATTATTATTATTATGGATGGGTTCCATTTGTATAGCCTCTCCCGACATTAAACATTGGGCACATGGTAAAGACCAGTGCACACTTTATATCATTTGGATTGCATAAATCTCACCCTCTCTGATGGGGTATACCGGCACCCCATAATGGGGCTTGTATCTCATGAAGTAGGGGCTCCCCAAGGCTGAAACCAATGCGGTTCAGCTCTGGAGACCCCTGCTCATCTACACTAGTATGAAAACACACATAACAATAAAAATAATTCATTACGTAGCGGTTAGCCGCTATGGGAATGAAGCTGCTTTAATATAATTTTTATTAATAATGTGCAGAAGCAAAGGGTCTACTGAGCTGAACCGCATTGATTTCAGCCTCTGGAAGCAGGGGGTTCTGAGTTACAGGCCAAAATATGGGGTATCTCCTCCATTATTACATGTTACATTTCATGCGACGTGGACGCTTTAAAAATGGTGGTGACGGACTATATTTGTGGAAATTACCCACTTATGAGGCCTAGATGGTGTGGCTGCATGTATACCTAGACTGAAGAGACACGAGGCCTTGCAGTATCATACGGATAAACAGACATTCAATAAAACCATAAAATCAGGCATCCAAACACAGATGCCAAGTACAACACATCTGACTTTATCACAGCGCAGAATGGTATAAGAAGAGAGCTGAAAAACGTGAGTTGGATTCTGCCCCCCTGCTCCTAACTGAGGCCTAGGAGAATAAACAGGAAAATCTCTCTCCCCGTGCCTGGGCAACCTTCCTCCCACGGGTCTCTCTGGTGCTGCAGAGCTGTCAACCGCCAAGTTTGTCTCCCTACTCCTGGGTGCCCTTCCTCCCGAGTGCTGCGGCCTGCCCTCCGTCCGAGTCTCACTCCCCCTGTCACTCGGCGCCCTTCCACCTCTGGGTCTCCCGGGTGCTGCGGAGCTGCGAGCTGTCCCCACACCTGGGCCTCGGTCCCCCTGTGCCTGATCGCCCTTCCCCACGAGTGCTGCAGTGTGTCCCCTGCCTGAGTCTAACTCCCCCTGTGCTAACTGGAGGAAGAAGTGAGTGAATAGCCGGGAGACTCTCAGCGAGACGTGGCGCGGGGCTCTGGTGTGTCTGGGTGGCATCTAAAATGGCTGCCATTGCCCTGTGAGGGAGCCGAGTACCGGGAATAACTTCACCCGGCCGGCGGTCCGTTGGGGCACGCTTTCCTGCACTGCGGTCCTGCTTTCCCCCGCCTTCCGGTGTCCCCAATGTGAGGGAGGGACCGAGGCTACCGGCGGGGCTTGCGGTGGTGGCGCGGGGCTCTGGTGCGGCTGGAGGCTAACTAAAATGGCCACCATTGAGCTGTAGCTGAGTGCTGGGCTTACCTCTCCTGGCCGGCAGTAAAATCAATTAGCCTTCCCTGCTGTCCCCCCCAGCCTCCCTGTGCGTCCTCCCACCTGCCTGCACCGTCGCTGCGAGGAGGGAGTCTGAGCAGCCTGCTGCCTGGATCGGAGCTGTCTAGCTCCTTGCGTTTCAGCCTGTGTGTGTGCCAAATCCAAGATGGCTGCCGCAGGTTGGATTTAAAGGCACATCTCCCCCCAGGAACATAAATAAATAAATAAACACCAAAACATAAAATAATCAGCCTAATCCTAGTCCAGGGGCTGCTGAGGCAGGAGAATAAAAAACAAAAGCAAGTACACATGCCCCGGCCACTAGGCAATGCCTGCATAACCCCTGAAAACCCAAGCATAAATGCAATAAAGTGGCTCGCATGCAGAGGAGAAACAAAGCAGACACTGACACGGTTAAATGACTTTGCCCCATTAAAAATGTTCTAAAGAGGAGACTTCCGGTGACGTCACCGCAGATGGTTAGCTAGGAAGAGAGCTCCCGGCACCCTCGCACTAAAGCTACCAGAAAAAGCAATTTCCCCCAGCCCAAACTTCCAGAAAACCGATTCCCACCCCTGCCGCTAACACCAGAGAAATGTCGGGGAAGGGTCAAAAGCGAAACCAGAACTCGGTCACGAAGTTCTTTGCTCCGGCGCCACGCAGACCTCAGCCCTGAAGTGCAAGATGGCGTCGAGGAGGAGCCGGAGCACGCGGTGCACGGCGGCCTACATGAACAACCTGAAATGGACACCCCAGTCCTAAATAAAGAATTCTTTGACTCTCTCATAACCAAGATGAGAAGGGGGGTTCAGGAGGACACAGAGAAGGCCCTACAGATAATCCGTGCAGAGGTGGGAGCCCTCACAGAAAGAACCGAGGATCTGGAGGCCAAAATGGAGGGAGTCTCCAACGTCCAGGCTGAGACCCACGAGGAAGTCTCTAGATGTGGGGATGCGATCCGCGACCTACAAAACGCTCTCGAAGACCTCGAGAATAGGGAGAGGAGGCAGAACATCCGCCTTAGAAATATACCAGAGGCTATCTCCCACGAGGAACTACAACCCTACCTCCGCAGATTATTTTTACAACAACTGGTGCCTGACCTAGCCAAGCACGAACTGCACACAGACTGTGCCCATCGGGCTCTGGGCCCAAAATTAGCGGATCCCAACCGGCACAGGGACATGGTGCTCAGAATGCACGCTTATTCCGCGAAAGAGCGGATCATGGCGGCCGCCAGAAATATGCGTACCATCACGATGGACGGAGTGGACATCCAACTCTTTAATGACCTCTCCCGACTGACGGTGAATAAAAGAAACGCAGTGAGAACACTCACCACTTACCTTCGTGACCAGGGGGTTAAATATCGCTGGGGGGTCCCCTTTAAGCTCGTGGTGCTCCGCAACTGACGCCACTACACCATATCTGCCTTGAAGGATGCGAGGGACTTCCTCAAAGCTTTGGGGATCCCCCCTCCACAGAAGGACGACCGCCCCCCCCCCCCTCGTGCGGCTGCAGGATCGGACCCCCAGGACACCCCTCGTGCGTCGGAGAGGATTGCTAGCCAAAGACACCGGTGATCGCCCACCTCCCCCACCTTGATGGTCCTGCTGTTCCCCGGATCCAAAGAAAATCGGGGGCACCCTCTTCGATGTCCTACGTCTACCGTGCCCCAACGATACTATCCCTCCCTCAAACATACCCTGCAGTTTCCCTCGAACTCGTACGCTATGCCCAGCCGAAGACGCAACCAGACCCAGGAGAAACCCTTACTTCAGCACAGATGTCGGCAGGAGATCCTAAGAACATCTCTGCCCCCCCCCCACATTCAATTTGTGAATAGGCGGGAACAGCCCTACTGTGGGAAACCCAACCCGCAGCCAGAATATGCTCTCCCCCCCTCCCCTCCCCTTTCTCTCCCTTACCGCCCCACCCACCCCTCCCCTGCGGGCTGCCTGAGGGCTTCGGTTTAAATGTCGCCGATATGTGATTTGATTTGCAATGTAGATGTGTAAAGACCTAAAACATGCATGAATGTCTCTATATCCATAAACCCAGAGCCCGTCTCAACTGAGACCTCTGCCCCCCCTGCCTGCTCAGGCCACTGCTGTTGATACCCCCCAGGGCAACCCCCCTCCCTTCCCCCCCTTTTCCCCCCCTCCTCCCTATGCCCCCCTCTCCCCTCTTTAGCGACCCCGCACTCTGCCCAGATACAGAAAAGGCCAAAAGGTTTCATGAAATCCTGAAAAACTATTCCCTGTCGGAAATCTGGAGGGCCCAGCACGTGGGCCAGAGGGACTACACCTTCTTCTCGGCCCCCCATCAGTCTTACTCGCGGATCGACTACTTTCTAGGTACCAATAATGTTCTCCAGGCATCCTCCCACTCTAACATAGGCCCAATCACTTGGTCAGACCACGCCCCTATCAAACTCACTCTCTCTCTGCCGTTCGTCAAAACCTCTGCGTACAAACGGAAACTTAACGATTCGCTCCTTAATGACCCACAGGTGGTCAAAACGATCAAACAAAAACTAAGCACTTTTTTCCAAATAAATAAAGGCTCGGTCTCAGCAGCAGCAATGCTCTGGGAAGCGCACAAAGCCACCATCAGAGGAGACCTTATCTCTTTAGCCTCCCATAAGAAAAAATTGAAACAAAAAGCTCAAAAAGAACTCACTGAAAAGATTCTGGCCCTAGAACACCAACATACTGTAAGCAGTCCTCCTCAAAAAAAGTGCTTAGAACCCTTGATAAGGCAAGATCGGAACTAAAAGTACTGCAGCTTGACGAGGTAGAGAGAGCGTTGAAATGGACTAACCAGAAGTTCTACGATAGGGGCAATAAGGCGGACAAGCTCCTGGCCTCGAAATTAAGAGGCATTAGGGCTAAGGCCCAGATCACGAAAATCAGGACAAAAAATGGTCAGATAACGTATAACGAAAAAGAAATAGCGCAAGAATTCGCGAAATTCTATACAGACCTATACAATCTTCACCCCCACAGTCAGAATCACGTTAGCGCCAAGGCGGCCTCGGAGTACCTAACTCAATGTAACCTTCCATCCCTCTCATTGGAGGTCCTTGAGTTCCTGAACCAGGACATATCCCAAGAGGAGCTTTCTGAGGCCATCTCCTCACTTAAAATAGCTAAGACACCCGGGCAAGACAGGTTCTCCAACGCTTATTATAAGAAATTTGCAGCATCCCTTTCCCCTTATCTCCTGGAAATGTTAAATTCCTTCCTCCAAGGAGAACAGATCCCAAGCACTATATCAGCAGCCAACCTGGCTATCATCCATAAGGAGGGTAGGGACCTGCTTCAATGCGGTAGTTACCGCCCGATATCCCTACTAAATACGCACCTCAAGCTTTTCAGTAAGATCCTGGCAAACAGACTGAACCCTATTCTCCCCAGATTGATTTATATAGACCAGGTGGGCTTTGTGTCAGGAAGACAGGCCTCTGACAGTACCCGCAAAATTATTAATATTATAGACCACGTGCACCTCAAACAGTCCCGGGCCCTGATTCTAAGTCTTGACGCTGAAAAGGCTTTCGACCGAATCAAATGGTCCTTTCTCGACCAAACTATGCTCCGGTTTGGTTTCTCAGGCCCATTCCTCGAAGGGGTGCGAGCCCTCTATACCAACCCCACGCTCTCTTAAAACTCCCAGGTGGGCTCTCCAACCCAATAAAGATCAAAAATGGTACCAGGCAAGGTTGCCCCCTATCCCCCCTACTATTTGCCCTGTCCATAGAGCCACTAGCTGCTAGGATCAGAGCTGAACCCAGCATAAAGGGCATTCCAATCGCAGACAGGGAATACAAAATATCCCTGTTTGCGGATGATGTTATTCTAACCTTGACTGAACCGCACACTTCCCTCCCCAACCTTGAGAAACTGTTGGACCAATTTAGTCGATTGTCTGATTACAAAATAAACACGGACAAATTTGAGGCCCTCAACATCTCCCTCCCAGACCTTACATGGAAACTCTTACGAAACAATTTTAAATATAAGTGGAATAACTAGGGATAAAGATAGCAAGCTCGTACAGCTCATTGTATAAAGCCAACTACCCCCCTCTCTTCCGCCAGATCAAGAGAGACCTCGAGGCCTGGCATGCCCATCAGATCTCTTGGTTTGGAAGAATTGTGTCCACCAAAATGAATATCCTCCCCCGATTACTCTATTTCTTTCAGACCCTCCCTGTCCCTGTCCCACTAGCTGAATTGCGGAATATCCAAGCCCACATTCTAAGCTTTATTTGGCGGCAATGAAGGCCTAGGGTTCCGAGATCGGTGCATTTGACGTCAAAGACGAGAGGGGGCCTGGGGGCCCCGGATGTAGTCAGATATTACCAGGCAGCCCAGCTGAGGCATGCGGTGGTATGGAATAACCCCCCGACCTCTAATTGCTGGTTAGAAATAGAGATGCATCATGCGTCCCCCACCCCCCTCTCGGCTCTACTATGGTCTCAGACCCACAAAAGCAGAAAGCCCCTGAGATTCGACCTCGGGGCAATGAGGTGCACGTGGTCGACATGGATTAAAACCAAAGGGAAACATGGCCTAGCTTCATCCCCCTCACAACTCACCCCCATTTTCGGGAACCCGGACTTCCCACCCGGCTGCTCCCGTACCCAATTCGGCCAATTTCAAGGCCTAAATATCAGAGTAATTGTGGATCTGCTGGAAAGTGATGAGGTCTTGCCCTTTCAAGAATTTAGGAATAAATTATCGTCCCCCGACCTCCCCATATTTCAATACCTGCAGATTTGGCACTTCCTGAGCGCCCAATCCCCTAGCCTAAAATTCCCAGCGCGTTCCAGATTCGAGACCCTATGTCTCAAAGGGGAGTATCAGAAGGGCTTAATCTCTGAGGTATACAAAATATTGGAGGCAGCCCAATCCCCCCCCACCCACTCCTATATGCAAAAGTGGAGCGAAGACCTAAACACCCCCATAGACCTGGAGGACTGGGAGGATGTCTGGGAGGCTGCTACCAAAACATCAATTTGCTCAGTCACGAAGGAAAATATCTACAAAATCCTATTCCAATGGTACCTGACCCCGAGTAGACTGAGCCAGATCTACCCAGGCACCTCCGACGTGTGCTGGAGGGGATGTGGTCAAAGGGGTGACATGTCCCACATTTGGTGGACATGCCCGGAGATCCAGAGGTTCTGGACCTGGATCCAGGGCCTCCTGATTAAGACTTTGGACTTAGAGGTCACCTTGGACCCCCTGACCTACGTGCTGGGGAAACCAATTGGAGACCTCCCTGCCCCTATAGCCAGACTTTCATCTGCGATCCTTACGGCCGCCAGATGTTGCATTGCTGCGGCCTGGAAACAAGTTAAGGCCCCCTCCAGGAGAACAGTAATTACAAGGATAGACAGGGTCATGAACATGGAGAGACTGACAGCCATGCTGAGGCAAAGAATGCCTCAATTTTATAGAACCTGGGAGCCTTGGCCGGGGTCGGGAGCCCCGACACTGGTGTAAGCCCTACTGCAACACTAGAACCCTTACTACCGAGGACCGATGCGCCCCCCCCGACACAATCCCCCCCCTCCCCTCACCTCTCCCCCCGCTATTTCCCCATGTCGTTCCCAACTATCTACCCGCCCCTCGTCATCCCCTCTCTTTTCACCACTTTAAATGGAAAATAGGTTTATTGTGTGTCTCCAAATGCCTCCCTGTTATGTGCTGGTAATTTGTTCTTTGACAAATTGTTCTGCCATGTTGTGACTGTTATACCTGTCAGTGCATCAAACGACACCAATAAAGGAAAAATATTTAAAAAAAAAAAAAAAAAATGGTGGTGACACTGTCATTCGATGCCCTATACCGGGGCCTCTTACTCAGGAAGCAGGGGTCCCTGAGCCAGAAATCAAAGCGGTTCAGCTCAGGAGACCTCCTGCTCCAACGCACTATTAAAAAAAAAGACATAAAAGCAGTTTTATTACCTTAGCGGCTATCCGCTAAGGCAATGAAGGGATTAAGGCACAATAGCATGTTTATTGGGGACAATTGTCCCCACTAAACATTGCAATACACACCCACCCCCTGTGCCCCCAACAACCCCTATACCCCCCTAACATACATAAAATATCTTAATTTTTTTATGCACAGGAATTATACTATAGGCCGACGGTGGCCCTCGGTTGGTCCCCGCGGTTGTCCGGGGGCCACAAAGGGGTCCACGTGTGGTCTCTGCTTGTGTCCGGGTGTCCCTGCTTGCCTGCAGTACCAATCCTGTGCTCCCAAAAAAATACATAAATAAATACTTTGAAATAAATACACCCCCACCCCCACCCCCTAACACATACGGTACAATAATGGTCAAAATTACAATTATCCAGATATGGATAATAGTGCATTTGTCCATTTAAAATACAACATTAAGCAGCATAAATAAAGTAAATACATCTTGCACTCACCCCTTCCTGGCTGCCACGATGAAGGCTGTCCTCATCCTCATCACCGTTCATGTCCTCTGTTGCTACAAACAATACAGAACAATAAAATAAGACAATCTAATTTCCCCTAACACCTTAATCACCTTAGCGGTTAGTAATCGCTGTAGTAATTAGGGATTAACCCAACCACTGCCACTACCCACCCAGGAGGCCTAACCACCCTCCCCAGGCAACTTCCCCACCCTTCACACATTCATTGGTACAGTGTGTTCATGATGCTCATATAATATGGGCATGATTTACCACTATAGCAAGAAATGGTGAAGGAATTAAAAAACAGGCCCAAACATTACATAGCAAAATAAAACACAGCAAATATCAAAATCAAACACAGCACATAGCAAATAAAATACAACACATATCAAAATAATACACACCACATAGCAAAATAAAATACAGCACATAGCCAATAAAATAGATAATAAATGCCAATACAACAATTGAATGACACAGTGGGTACATGATGTCCATATAATCTGGGCATCAATTAACACTATGCCAGTCAATGGTCAACCTAAAATAAACAATCACAGACGAGATCCAATGCCATCCAAGTAGTAGTAAACAGAACTAAATTACCAACAATCAATTAATCCAAAATAAAGACCACAATTCACAATCAAGACACCAAAACAAAACCATTATGAAATAAATGAAAGCTCAAAGTAAATACCATCCGACAAAATCTAACTACCAAAAAGAAGCCACTATTAAAAAGCAAGCCCCCCTGAAATAAATAATTTAAAACACCACTAAAAATTACATCTTACTAAATAAAAATAAAAATTCATTTACCCAAACAGTTCTAAACAAAGAAGCAAAATACATGTAAATTACATAAAAACAAGCATTTGCAAAAACAACCATTGATTGCCCCCTGTATGTATTTATATCCATAGATACATACATAAGTACAGTGGAAATGAATGGACATCCCAAAAACATTCAATTACAATAAAAATAAAAATAAAAAACCTGTAAAAGAAAAATAACTTACATTCAATTTTTTTACTTACCTTTAGATGTTTTCACCCTCCGATTCCCGGGGACACCACAAGCTCTCAAACAATCCATGAACAGGAACAGGCCACAGGTAAAAAAAAATCCAAAGTCTTTTTCTTCTTCAATAATTTGTAATCTAATTTTGGGGTCTTCGGGAATCTTCTGAGGTATTCGGGTGTCTTCTTCATCTTCATCTGTATCTTCTTACATCTTTGGTAGGCACACCCTTGTCCTTCTATTGGATGAGGAGGTCCTTCCTCCTCGGCTTCATGCCATAAAATGAGGCTGCATAGGCTTTTATAGGCGTATGACGTCACATTTTCGGCAAATGGTCCCCACGGCTCTGATTGGCCAGTGATTGGTTGTAGAAGACCATGTGACAGAGTTTTTTGTGGACAGGATGTGACGGCATCCAAAGGGAGTCACGTGGTGTACAACAACCAATGAGATTGGGGATATAGTTCCCTATATTATATTTGGCCATTTAAAAGACAACAATAAGCAGCATAAATAAAGTAAATACATCTTGCACTCACCCCTGCCAGGCTGCCACGAAGCCCAGGATGCCTGAAGGCCACCCTCATGCTCATCACCATCCATGTCCTCCATTGCCACAAACAATACAGTACATAAAAAAACAATCTAATGTCCCTTAACCTCTTAATCATTTTAGCAGTTTGTAACCGCTATAGTAATTAAGGGGTTAACCCACCCTCTGCCACAACCCACCCAAGAGGCCTAACCACCCTCCCCAGGCAACTACCCCCACCCTTCACCCATTCATTGGTACAGTGGGTACATCATGCTCATATAATATGGGCATCATTTATTACTATAGCAAGAAATCTGAAGGAATAAAAAAAACAGGCCCAAATAAAACACATCAATAGCAAATAAAAAACACCACATATCTTAGATTGTAAGCTCTTCGGGGCATGGATTTCCTTTCCCATTGTCTGATTTTGCTGTACTTATTGTATTTTTAAAATTCCCTGTATTGTATTATTTGTGAAGCGCTGAGTACACTTTTGGCGCTATATAAATAAAGACATACAATACAATAGCAAAATAAAACACATAGCTCAATAAAACACATCACATAGCCAATTAAATAGATAACAAATGCCAATAAAACAATTGAATATAATATGGGCATCATTTAACCCTATGCCAGTCAGTGGTCAACCTAATAAAACAATCACAAACAAGATCCAATGCAATCAAAACAATGAGAAACTAAAAACAAATAAATAAGTAAGGTATCAACAGTATAGTGCTGTGACCCCAACACAGAGTGGTTCCCCCAAAGTACTGAGTGTGCATTGGCATCAATAACCCCTGGTGTCCGTCCCAGAAATTCCACCCAAATGTGAGGTAGTGCTACCCCATGTAAATGTTGGTGCACATTGGGTACCTGCCTGGGTTCTTCAGTACCCAGGTGCTGCTTGACGTGGTGTGTTGGAGTGGGTCCCACGGAGCAGGGCCTCCAACACAAGTCTCCTCTCTCCTAATGAGTCCCGATCTTCCATGTGATGTGAGCTCAAGTCGGAGAATCTCACACAATGTCTCAAAGTACTGTGGCCTGGTCCTAGGCTGCAGATTGCCTTGTGGACGTCTGTACACCTGTACAGTAGTACAGTCACTAGTATAATGGGAAGTGTCCCTATCTGGAGCTTTCCCTACAACACTAACTTTGATATGGCTCAGGGCCTAACTGGGGCCTAGGGGGCAAGGTCTAGGCCTAGTCCATGAACCTACTGCTTCCTGGACACTACCTGTCTCCTCCGTGCCTCCGTCAGACTTTAGTGCATGCTCCCCACACGTGGAGGATATCCTGTTCCTCCAACTGCTCTAATCCCATTTGCTGGGACAGCCCCCTGTGTGTAGTCACTCCCTCTAATGATTCTGGGACTTGTAGTTCCGCTGTACTCTAGGCAGAATCAAAACCAAAACCAAAATGACCGCCGCACTCCTGACTGCGTATGCACGCCTCGCAACACTGCACATACGTGCCTATCCAACATGGCCACTTCTGATCCCACAGAGCTCCGGGCAATAGCCGGGCAGACCCCTCACCGGAGGCAGGGTACGGGAGTAGGCTACACTTGTTTTCTATTGATTGTTATGTTTTTTTATTTCTGGTTATTGCTTGGATTAAATTGTTTTGAATTTGGATGGTTGTTTTTAGTACATTTTAGGATTGGTTAGCGGTTTAAATTAATTATTTGTTTTATTGGCTACTGGTTTTATTTCTTTAATTATTGGCTATTGGTTTTATTTCTTTAATTATTGGCTGGATAGATGTTTATTTATTTGTATTCTTATGTTTTCGAATAATATAATTGTAATTCTTTTGCTGTTTTAGTGATAGATTATTGTAATTGATGTGTAGTTGTGGCTTTTTAGTTCTTTTATTGTTGGGGTGTTTAGGTGCTTGTGTATATCTTTGATTATTGTGTATTTTTGGCCTTAATTATTTTTATTAGGTTGACCATTGAGTGATATAGTGGTTTATCATACCCATATTATATGGATATGATATACAACTGTGCCAATCAATGGGTACAGGGTGGGAATAGTGGTGCCGGGGTTGGTGGTTAAGCCTCCCAGGTAGGTAGCGGGGGACGGGGTTAACCCCTTAATTACTATACTGGTTATGAACTGCTAAGGTGATTAAGGGGTTAAGAGCCATTATATTGTATTTTTTTTGTATTCTTGCTGCATCGGAGGACATGGATCTGCAGTATGCTAACAAGGATGCCCTTCATGATGGCAGGAGTAAGTTGAATGTTTTATTTACTTTATTTATGCTGGCTGGCTAATGTTTAATTTTGAATGGGCAAATGAGCTATTATCCATATCTGGATAATAGTAATTTTGCCCAATACTGAACTGTACGTGTTTGGGGGGGGGGGTAGCAGGAGGGGTTAACCCGTTCATTACCCTAGCTCTATTAACTGCTTAGGTAATGAAAGGGTTAACTCAACCCGCAGCCCCTCCGCCAGGCCTTAACACCCACCAAAGGCCAAATACCACCTTCACCCACCCCCGCTACCCACAGTAAACATGGCAGTAGTAGTTAACCCCTTCATTGCTTTAGCGGTTAGCAGCTAAGGTAATGAAGTTGCCTATAAATGCATTTTTATTGAATGGGATTCATGCGGGGGTCTCTGGTGCTGATATTAATGGGTATCAGCACCAGAGACTCCTGGCATGAATCTGATGCAAGGAAAAATTCAGTTTTTTACTAAGTCCTCTCTCGCCACCTCTCAGCAGCTTCCACCAGCCTCACACCAATTTTTCCTGGCGTGAGGATTTTGGGAGAAACGCCATTATAGAGCCATGATTAGCCTCGATAAGCTAATCGAGGCTACTAGAATTACACAAGTTTCAGAAGCTGCCGATAAGTGGCTTATCACTGCTCGCCCAGCGATCTTTTTTTGATGGCTGATAAAATTGGCGATTCATGCCTTTATTGTCTACTTATCAGGGCTTACTGAATAGCAAAAAATAAAAATGCCCAAAGCAACTTCCATTGTGACAAAAATACAAAGTGCAATACCAACATATCTCTTGTAAAAAGGATCATTTAGTTTAACCCTTTGGCCAAAGCATCTTAACCCTGCTGCTACTTACAAGTTATGACCGAAAGCAGGTCCTAACACTCACCTGGGTAAAAATTCTTATTAACCCGTATAATTAGAGGAAGAATGATCACATTGGATCTGTCATAACCTGGCAAAATGAAACTGACCTGCCAACTTTGAAAGTGGGGTGGGGCAAGCTTAAACCTTGGGGGGGAGGGGCCACTACCCTCCCATAAGCAACTGAGACCAGCTGCACACAGTTAGCAAAATACATAGATTTCAAACAAGCTCTGAGATACCCCAACATTACCACATAATATATATATGCATATAAGTGTCAAACAGAGTGCTAGATGGCGTGGCTAAATGTATACAACAAAAAAACAAAAATGCCCAAAGCTACTTCCATTGTGACCAAAATACACAGTGCAATACCTATATATCTCTTGTAAAAAGGGTAATTTAGTTTAACCCTTTGGCCAAAGCGTCTTAAGCCTGCTGCCACTTACAAGGCATGACCGCAGCAGGTCCTAACACTCACCCGGGGTAAAATTCTTATTTACCTGTATAATTACAGGCAGGAAGAATGATCACATTGGATCTGTCATAACCTGGCAAAATGAAACTGACCTGCCAACTTGAAAAGTGGGGTGGGGAAACTTAAACCTTGGGGGGGGGGTCCACTACCCTCTCATAAGCAAAATACACAGATTCCCAACAAGCTAAATAAGATTTTTTTTTTACAAGAGATATATAGGCATTGCACTGTGTATTTTTGTCACAATGGAAGTAGCTTTGGGCATTTTTGTTTTTTGTTGTATACATTTAGCCACGCCCACTAGCACTCCGTTTGACACTTATATGCATATATATTTTATGTGGTAATGGTTGGCGTTTCTCAGAGCTTGTTGGCAATCTGTGTATTTTGCTAACTGTGTGCAACTGGCCTCAGTTGCTTATGGGAGGGTAATGGCCCCTCCCCCCAAGGTTTAAGCTTGCCCCAACACACTTTCCAAGTTGGCAGGTCAGTTTCATTTTGTCAGGTTATGACAGTTCCAATGTGATCATTCTTCCTGTAATTATACAGTTAAATAAGAATTTTAACCCAGGTGAGTGTTAGGACCTGCTTTCAGTCATGCCTTGTAAGTGGCAGCAGGCTTAAGACGCTTTGGCCAAAGGGTTAAACTAAATTACCCTTTTTACAAGAGATATATAGGTATTGTACTGTGTATTTTTGTCACAATGGAAGTAGCTTTGGGCATTTTTGTTTTTTGTTGTATACATTTTGCCTGCCCACTAGCACTCCATTTGACACATATGCATATATATATATATTATGTGGTAATGGTTGGGGTTTCTCAGAGCTTGTTGGGAATCCGTGTATTTTGCTTACTGAATAGCATTCGGCATTTTGGCTGAAAAGGCCTCGATAATAGGCTTATAGAATAGGCCCATACTGTATATGTTCTAATCTATTTTTACATGCTGCTTAAGATAGACAGTGTTAGGCTTTTAGTTATACTAGATTTATTTTGGTTTTTAAAGAGTTGACACGTGTTGAACTTTGTTCTTACTGAGTGTCAAATGAAGGCCAACCTCTGATTTGTTGCTGGAGGTCTTCAGAATTTGTGGCAAAAATAACTATGTAATCTGTAAATTAAACGTGACTCAAGTTTTCACAGTTTATTTAAATTCCTTTATCTTCCCAATTCACTGGCATGGACAATTATTCAAATATTTCTGTGAAAAGCATTGGTAACATGGTATCTTCCATAAAAAACAGAAAAACAAATGTAGGTAGCGCTAGCCTTGAAATATATGTAGTGTAAATGTACAGATGGATAATCTATTATTCCTAAATAAGAATAGAGGCTGGCTGCCTGTGATATAACTCTGATCCCAAATGAGATACAGAAAGTAGAAGAAATGTTATATCTATGGCGCTCTATACATTCACACAATGTAGTAGGAAAAGGATATATACAACCAGTATTTGGTGACTGTATCAGGTCCAATGATATACTCCATACGATGGGTAGTTAGACATGAAATGAAAATAAACAAAAAAACATAGCATAATACTGTGGGGTCATATAAATACACAAACTCGCAAAATACAACAACACAAACTAACAGACAACAAATGCTGAGATATACTGGGTGACTGTTAAAAAATACACATTTAATGATAAACACAAGTTAAGAGCAAATAATAAACATATAATGTTAAAAATGGAATAAGTCCCACTGGTAAACTCCTGCTGTGGGTGAAGAGACCACTTACCAGATGTAAGATGGTGACAGGCAGTGGATAATCAGAGAGTATCCCCTCTCATCTGTGGCTCGGCTGCTCTGCTGCATTTCTTTTCGACATCAGAAGCGTGCTGATGTTCCGCGGCTGTTTCCGGGTTGGGGCGCCCCCCTGCATGTGCATCTTCCATGCTGAATGAAGCTAGTGCACGCACTCAAGCAAATAGGTGAAAGTGGGGTACTTAACCGCCGGTGCGCTGGTTCTAGGGAGCTCCTGATGTCCCACACCTTGAGAAAGGCAGTATGACTGCCGAAACGTTGGATTCCTTGGCACATTAAAATCCCCTTTCATTTAATGATTAAGACCGTGTGTCTGATTCTTCTTCTTCACTGGATCTTCCATGCTGATCCTTAGCTTGTTTCGATCTTCATGTAATATAATGGTTGCTATGACATTCCCATAAATGTTCCTTCTGCAACACGTTTTCTTCTTAATGCATTTAAAACCATTGAGATGTATCAAAATCAAATGCTTATTTTTAATCTATAAAACCTACATTAAGCTGATTGGAAGATCGTAGTCCTTAATTCAGGAATCATTTTTTGTACAACTTGGATGTAGTCCATTGCGTCTGCTGCATAATCCCACTTGTTCTCTAGGTTAGTAAAGTCCAGTGTCTGTTCCAACCAAAGTACTGTATCATCATAAAAATCTTGTAAATTATTGAAAGTAGATAGATTTATCTATAGTTCTTATATTCTTGTTTGTCTCCTTTCTTGTTGAGGAGGATAACTATGGCATTTCTCCATTGTTCTGACTTTCCTATTCTTTAAGCAGCATGTAAAGAGTTTTGCAGGCAAGTTCCCCATATTCTTTCAAGATTTTAGTTGTAATTCCATCTTCCCTGGGGATCTTCCCATTCTTCATGGATTTTGTTGATTGTGCAACTTCATGTGAAAGGATGCATGCTAAATCATTAGGGATTTATTCTCACTCTTCCTCTGCTGGAGTATAACCTGTGTTATCTGTGTTTATATACAATTTCAAGTAGAAGTCCTCAAATCTTTAATTCATACTGTACATCGGCTTGTTTGAATGTGAGAATTTGCATCTTCATAACCATAAGTCTCTACTTCATCTTCTTTAAGCTTTTGTTATCTTCATTAGTCTTTTTCACCATAATACAGTTACATTTTCTTACATCCTTAGTTATTCACTTGCAGATCATCTTGCACAGCTCTGCATATTCAATTCTTGCTCTTGCATCTTGGGATTGCTTAATTTCTTGTTGTTTTCTCAGTAACTGTATTGTTTCATCTCATATTTATACAGATTCTTAACAGGGATTCCTTATGTTTTTTCTAGGCTTTCAATGACAATTTTCAAAAGCTTTTCATAATTGTTTGTTAAAGTGTCCCCATGCATTTTAAGCAAGCTGAAGCAATAGCGCAATCCGCTACAACGTGGACCGCTTATAACGCAGTGTGACTGTGGCTCCCATTTTTTAAAAGTTAAGCTGCATTTTTTTTCCCAAAGCTTTATTGCTAACGGAGACGGACACACACAGACACAAACACACCCTACATACATGATGCAGAGGCCACAGCATTGGAAAATCCTTCCACCTCATCCACTGCAGCTTGCCAATATTGGGCCCGTTATGGTCATGTTGCCTGTTGCCTTGCACCAGCTTCACCAAGGGTAGTTTTGCCCCATGATCCAATCAGAGAATGTGTGCCAAGTGGGCAAAAAAAATTCTTCCCAGTGTTTAATACCTGTGGCCCTTCTATAAAGGATAGCACATAATCTACAATTGGTAAAACATGTGCATTATCTTTTGATGAGACCGCTCAAGGTGCTAATCCCATCATCTTTCAACATATATAATAACAATATATAATCTTCCCACCTGTATATGTAAGATGAATTTTTATGGTTTCAGTTGGCCCCCTCCTCCCTTGCGTGGGGGCATTTTTTTCTACTGTTCAATGCTTTATTGCTACCTACACATGGAGACAGACACACGGAGACAGACAGACACACGGAGACAGACACACCACCCTCCTTCCCCCCGCGCGATGGCTGTCCTGTGGTGTCGGATCCCCAGCACCCTTCTCCGGGTAAGTCCTGCATGGGGGTCCTGCGGGGCCCCCGATCGTGGTGGCCATTTTCTCTTTTTTTTCCATTATCCCAGTTATAACGCGGTCGCATCGGGTAGACCCCGAGCACCGCTTTATAACGGGGTTCAGGTATATATATATCTATATATATTATATATATATATATTATATATATATATATATATATAATATATATATTATATATATATATATATATTATATATATACATATATAATATATATATTATATTTATATATATATATATGTATATATATATATATATATATATATATATATATATATATGTATATATATATGTATATATATATATCTTTATAAACAAAAAAAGAAAAAGAAGTATCCCATGTAAAGCACTCAGGTGTACAAAGGTATAACAAATTTATTAAAGACACATCACAAAACATACAAACACAATAAAATCACTCTCATATACCTCAAAAGTGTGGAAAAACAACCACATGTAACCTGAAATAATGGTGGGAGCCAAAACTAAAGCCAGATAATAATAATGAAATCTAATAACATAAAGTATCAGAATGGTGAGGCTCAAATGAGGCCTCCCTTCTGTAGACCGGCCGGTCAACAAGGGAAATGCTACTCAGCTGAGAATGCTAAATCCCAAACCTAGTAAAGGAACAAAACCATACCACAAGTCCTGCTATAAGAGGAAATTAGCACAAATAACTGTGATAACATATGCAATAGGATGGCACTATATCTGAATTCTACTATAAAGGAAGCAGAGAACAAGCAGACTGGCTGATTGAAGTGTGCTGGAAAAATAGAGAACAGTGCTACTGTATGTGCATACAAACATGAAGACTAATGGTAGACAAAAAAGGCTGCAGCAGTTACTGTAGTAAATGAATGTCCCGTCTGAGCTCCACATGAGTGTGTGATGCAGTCAATGCAGCCTGATATTGAGGGAATTGCTGTTAAGTTTATCAATGAATGATGTAACCGCCTGAGGCTGCCCATCTCAAATAATGAGTATATCATCAATAAACTTTAACCAAATTAAGACATGCTTAAAGTCAGGGTTAATACCCTCCTGTAGAACCATCTCCCTTTCCCAAAAACCAATGAAGAGATTGGCAGCTGGCACCCATCGCCGTTCCCTGGACCTGGAGATAGAATTGAGACCTAAACACAAAATAATTGTGAGTAAGCACAAAACCCAGTAAATCCAGCAGAAACTCTGCCAGATCAGTTGCCAGACCACCACTAGACAAGAAATGCCGCACTCCCCTAAGACCATCCTGATGATGGATGGAAGTATATAAAGAC
This sequence comes from Ascaphus truei, assembly GCF_040206685.1. Taxonomy (NCBI): domain Eukaryota; kingdom Metazoa; phylum Chordata; class Amphibia; order Anura; family Ascaphidae; genus Ascaphus; species Ascaphus truei. The sequence continues at coordinate 392,609,970 of NC_134484.1, read as the reverse complement.
TCAACGTCACAGGTGGCGAGTACGGCACACCCGTCCAAGGTGAGCTGGTCAACTCTCAGGAGCACATCAGTTGTGTCCCTGAGAAGAGATGGCAGAGTCTCCACATGAGGTCTGAGAAAATTGTCCAGGAAACAGCAAATGGGCTCGCACAAAGCCCCTATGCCAGAAACAATTGGTCTTCCTTGTGGACGGGAGATGTTCTTATGAACTTTGGGAAGCATGTAGAAGGTGGGGATGACAGGGAATTTAGAGATGAGACCAGTACTTTGCTTGATGGTAATTATGCCCAATGAGACAGCCTCATTGATCATACTATCATGTTTAGCCTTATACTTGATGGTAAGATAACCTGGGAGTAACTGATAACATTCAGTATCCCGTAATTGACGTAAGGCCTCTTTTTTGTACATTGAATGTGGCCAGGGTACCACATTCCCTCCCTTATCAGAAGGTTTTATCTCAATTCCTTTTAAATCCCTAAGTTGTTTAATCGCTAAGGATTCACTTTTAATGATGTTGTTAGTCCCTCTGGTTCTTGATATTTTGAGAACTCTCTAGTGACCAGGTTAGCAAATACCTCGACTTGAGAAGAAGTCTGTATCGGGGGACAAAAGACAGATTTACTTTTCATGTTGGGAAAAACAGAAGTCACTATATATCTTTGTATGCATAGTTATTTTTGTGATCAATATCCGATTTATTACAAACCACAAGATTTTTTTAAACTTCTACAGGCCTTTTTATATGGTCCTTTGTAATCAATGTACTTTAAACCTGTTAGTTTAAATGAAATAGTCTAAATCTGCCATTCTTTTGTTGTAAAACACTTTAGTTACAGATAGTCGACTATACATAAGTCCCACATTTGTGCTAAAATTGTTTCTAAGAGATATGTTTTAAAAATCTTTAGAATAAGTATTTTATCCCTTTTTTTACCCTTAGTGTGCCATCTTGGGAAGGTGTACACTAAGAAAATTAGGGAAGAGTTACATGGAAAATATATTATAAAATGTATTAATTGGTGCATGTTTCTCACATTTTGTCTGCAGCATATAATACTGCCAAGTTTGAATGGTGTAAATCTCAGCAGAAACTGATTTGTTTCAAATGTATAAAAATTACAATAAATAGCAAGTTTCTTAAATTGTATAGCTTCACAGGGGAGAAAAATAAAGGGAACACATATCAAGGTGACACATCTTACATAGTTACATAGTAGAGGTTGAAAAAAGACTTCCGTCCATCAAGTTCAACCTATGCTAAATTTAGACAACAGATACTTTATCCTATATCTATACTTATTGGTCCAGAGGAAGGCAAACAAAAAACCCCATTAAGGGGAAAAATTAATTCCTTCCTGACTCCAATAATTGGCAATCGGATTAATCCCTGGATCAACATCCTTCCCATGTATACTTATTTGGTATATCCCTGTATACATTTCCCATCTAAAAAGATGTCCAACCTTTTTTTGAACAAATCTAGTGTATCTGCTATCACAGTCTCCATGGGTAATGAATTCCACATTTTAACTGCCCTTACTGTAAAGAACCCTTTCCTTTGTTGCTGGTGACATTTCCTTTCCTCCAAGGGATCTTGCTCACTAAGGCTTGTTTTATAGTTGGCATGCACGCGCATGCGCGCATGCTCGTGCATGTGAATCACACTTTTTGTGTGTACAGGTCTGTGCTGTGAGCGATAGGTGAGCATGGCTATGACATCACACTCGGCTTCATACACAACCACAACAAGCTCAACCTGCATCCAATCCTTGAGTTGTGACATCCTGCGTCCATTCATCAACAACAAAAAATAGCTGAGGGCGAAATTAGCAGGTTATTTTCACTGCAATACTGACTGTTCTGGTAGGAAAAGGGTTACTGGAGAACCATAGACAGAGAGCTTGATAGGTGCTTGTAAGGCATGTCTGTTACACATATGTGTGTGATCCCAACCAGGGGGGTATAACTGTCAGCAGTGGGAGAGAAAAGCATTTATGACAGACGTGTAGGAACCTTTCAAAGAGATCTGTTTAGACATGACTCATATCCGAAAGAGGCGCTTTGCCATAGAGCAGGAAAGTAACAAATACTGGTGTGTATGATTTCACACAGACCTCCCCCCACCCCCCAAGCCTATCCCAGCCACGCTGAGATTGGCTTGGCAGCGTCACGTGGCACGGCAGCAGCACAGAAAGACACTTTTCATGTCTTTCCTCTGATCTGCTGGGTCAACACTTACTGCTGTACACGTGCGCATCAGAGGTACTGTATAGAACGTCAGGTTTAAACAGTCGATTGTAATTGATGGTAGCGCGCGCACTATATTACTCGCCTAACACAGAGCAACAACTGTCATTCACAATCGCATGACAAATGTATGAAACATGATCTTTTACTTCTGACATCTCTTTCTTGGGTAAAAAATGTATATATCACATGAAACCTGGGAATTACAAAGATGCAAAGAATAATGGATAATGGAAATTATTTTTTAAATTAGATTGAAAATTCCCCCCTCCCCCCCACCACTGTAACTGCTCCAGAAATTAGTCTCCAAATTACTCACGGTTGTACAATACATTTTGATATATTCATTGGAATGGCACAACTATTGCACTTTGCATCAACTTCACTTCACAATGTCCATTATGTGCGCAGACATTCACACATCGGAGTAATTTGATACATATAGTAGCACCCATAGCAGTACCTTACTAGTAATCAGAGGTTAAGAAAGTTACAGTTTGGTGCGTGAAAAAAGTGACAAAAACCCTCCACCGTACAATGTACAGCAAAGACAAATACCACTCATAGTGTATTTGCAGGTCTCAGACAAGTCTGAGATAGGCAAGTACTGTAAAGAGTGACACACTGTACTTATTTGCATGTCATTACCTACTGTAGAATCCCTAGTGGCAGTGGAAGCACTGTTTGCTAAGCTACTGTATGATTGGAAAAGACAGGGTGGCAGACCTATCTGACACATGCAAATGCACCACAAGTGGTATTTTTATTTGCTTTACCCTGTACGGTGGAGGGTTTTTGTCACATTTATTTTACTAACCATAACTTTTTTAACTCTGGTTTTATCCAATTACCAACTTTGGGGCCTATGCAGAAAGGGCCGAAAAATTGCATTCGCCAGGGTTTCAATTCGCCAGGTTTTTGGTGTGTTAATCTCGCTGTATGCAGGGAGGGCCGAATCCCTGGCGAATGAATGCGCCACCACCATTTGAAATAATGGCTATTAAGCGGTGGTGAGACGGCTGCCTGGCGAGAAACTGCCGAGAAGCCGTCCCCTGGCGAGTTATGTCTGCAGCAGAGAGAGATCCGCTGCTCTCTCTGCGTAAACATCGGCACATTAAAAATGATTGAAAAACCATTTTTATTGATAGTGTACATGTGCAGGGGGTCTCCGGAGCTGAACCACGTTGGTTTCAGGTCGGGGGACCCCCTGCTTCCCGAGATACAGGCCACTTTATGGGGTGTCGGTATCCCTCTGCATTTAAAGGTCCCGATCACGTGACCGCAGCATGTAAACCAAGCAGAGGGATACCGGCACCCCCTAAAGGGGCCTGTATCTCGGGAAGCAGGGGGTCCCCAGACCTAAAACTAAAGCGCTTCAGCTCCGGAGACCCTCTGCACATCTACAGTATAAATAAAACACACATATCAGTAAACAGTCGTTCCTTACCTTAGCGGCTATGTGCTACGTTAACGAAGCAGCATGAATGTATTTTTAATAATATTGTACAGTGAGCAGGGGGTCTCTGAGCCACAAATCAAAGCTCAGGTGACCCCCTGATCCTGCACAATATTATTTAAATACAGACATGCTGCTTCATTACCATAGCATATAGCCGCTAAGGCAATGAAGGGTTAAAGCAGAATAGCCCCCAATAAACATTGCAATAAAAACATACACCCCCTGTGTATTTAAAATACAAAAACAAGAATAAAGACATTAAATACATATAGCACTTACCCATTGCCGGTTGCCATGATGAAGGCCATCCTCATCTTCATCCTGCCCATGCCCCCTCCGCTGCTGCAAAACAGACACAAGAATGAAAACATCCAAAGTAATGTCCCCTAACCCCTTAATCACCATAGCGGTTATTAACCGCTACAGTCATTAAGGGGTTAACCCACCCTCACCCACCACTCGGGACGCCTACGTACCCTCCCACACTAACCCCCCATCCCGTGAGGCCTAACCCCCCTCACCCACTACCCACAAGGGAGGCCTACCCACATAACGTTTGGGAACACCCCCCCTCCCACCCCCAGTACCCACAATAAAAACAATACACTGACCCACAATAAACATCATTATATTTAATAAATACATTACCCACCCCCTGTGCCCCCCATAAATAAAAGATTTATCCTTTTACATACAGGGTTCATAACGCAGCCCCACACGAGTCCCCGGTGGGCTGGCGGGGCACCTGACAGACCTACAGGGTACCAGCAGCCCTTTTCAAACAGGTTCTGGAGGCCTGCTGGTGGGTCCCACCAGCACCATGGCCCCCAGGTGGTCTCCTTGAGTCACCGTGGTCCACAATTGGGTTCCCACAGTAGGCCCAAGGATGTCTGGGAGCCCCGAGTCAGACCCACAGGTGTCTGCGGGGCCTCGGGTGGTTGCCACGGGGGTCTGGGGAACTCACGAGTGCTCACTATGGGTCCGCGGTGCCCCCACAGAAGTGGGACCACACAGCTTCATCCCCGCAGACTACGGGTCCACGGTGCCCCCACAGATGTGAGGCCACCGCTTCATCCCCGCATGTGTCACCCGTGGAACCACCAGCCTGATACCCGTGAGATACCCGAGGAGACCCGCAGGTGGTCTCCATAGGTCTCACGCAGAACCACGGAACAAACCCTGAATGTAAAAAAATAAACCTGGCCTATACATTCAATACATTCCCCCCCCCCCCCCCCCCCTCAACACCTACAGTACAATAATGTGCAAAATAACTATTATCCAGATAGGGATAATAGATTATTTGCCCATTATTAAAAACATTAACTAGCATATTCAAATAAATTAAGTACTACTGACCTTATCAACAAGAAGTATCAATCGCCAGCAACATCTTTGTCTTGCCCACAAAAAACATAGCCAATACAAATGCCAATACATTGCAATTACATTGAGATATCAATTAACCCCTTAAATACCATTTCGGATAATAACTGACAAGGTAATTAAGGGGTTAAGCCACAGTGGGCCGATACCCACCCTTCACCCATGAATGTGTACATGCCTTCATCATGCAAATATATATATATATATATATATATATATATATATATATATATATATATATACATACACATGATGAACCAATATACAAATAAATGTAGAAGGGTTATCAAAAACATTCAGTACTCAAAATAACAGTTCTCCATTAATACACACTACAATACAAGTAATTATCTGTCATATTATATTATGATATTACAATCAAAAAGATAAAATGGCACTCAAAAACCTCTAATCACAATCAACACATTGCATAAACATTGAATATATGATGCATACAATCTATGCACCATATACATTCTGCTAATGAATGATAACAATAACATTTCAATACAAATACAGATAACTCCAAACAAATATACTATTGTAAGCAATCCGGTAAACATAAATCAATTACCATTCAATAATGACATTCCTAAACAATTGACATTCACTAGCTAACAATTAAACAATTAACTAATTCAAACCTGCAACTCAGCAATGTAGGCTCTGAAAATATATAAGTACCAAGAAGCATAAACAATTAACAACGAAGGCTACCCCTGACCTCTAAAACAACATACAATAGCAACGATTACATCTATGTAATTTTGAAAGACTTTAAACATACATTTAAACATACATGCATAGTCAAAATAATTAAAAACACAGCAAAACAAGGTTTTAAAACATTATCATTTCTTACCCTGTATGTACATATATCTCTAGACATACATACATACAGTGGCAATAAATGATATACCACTGATAATTAAATAAACATGTAAAGAACAGAATAAAAAAAAATTAACTAGTTGAATTAAATATATTTCTTTACTTCACTTACCATTACTTGCCCCCACCGACTCCCGTTGAACACCTTACTCACGTACAAAATCACCAGGCACAAGAACCCATCAAATAACAAACCATAAAAAAATAAACATTAAACTAAAAATCCAAATCAATCCACGGGTCTTCTACTTGTAATCCATCTTCATCTGTATTCTTCTTTCTTTTACCTTCTTCCGGGGTCTTCTTCCCATCTTCGGCCACGCCCTGGTCTTCTTTCTTCTCCGGAGGTCCTTCCTCCTCGGCGTCTGGCTTCAAAATGAGACGACATAGGCTTTTAAAGGCCTATGACGTCACATTTTCGTCATATGGTTCCCACGGCCCTGATTGGGCCGTGAAAACCATGTGTTTTGGCCGATAAAAAAAAAACTGATGACGTCACTTAAAGGCAATGAAAGCACAGCCAATCAGAATGCCTTTGCTTCAATTGCCTTTAAGATAACGTCATGAAAAGAAATATGGCCGTCCACACATGGTACGGTAGCCAATCAGAGCGTGGGAACTCCATCCCTACTCTGATTGGCTCTAGTATACCATGTGACAGAGGCTTGGGGAGAAAGGATGTGATGTCATTGAAAGCCTGACACATGGTACTAGAGCCAATCAGAGTAGGGATATATTCGGTTATAACGCGGTTTTCCCGTGGCTCCCGTTTTTAAAATAAATAAATAATAATATTTTTTTTTTTTTGCACACTGCACACACTCACTGCACACACACTGCTCATTGCTATCACTGCACACACACTGCACACTGCACACACACTGCACACTGCACACACACTGCTCATTGCACACACTGACACACTGCACACACACTGCTCATTGCTCACACTGCACACACTGACACACTGCACACACACTGCTCATTGCTCACACTGCACACACACTGCTCACACACTGCTCACACTGCACACACACTGCTCATTGCTCACACTGCACACACTGACACACTGCTCATTGCTCACGCTGCACACACTGACACACTGCTCATTGCTCACACTGCACACACACTGCTCATTGCTCACACTGCACACACTGACACACTGCTCATTGCTCACACTGCACACACTGACACACTGCTCATTGCTCACACTGCACACACTGACACACTGCTCATTGCTCACACTGCACACACACTGCTCATTGCTCACACTGCACACACTGCTCACACTGCTCATTGCTCACACTGCACACACTGCTCATTGCTCACACTGCACACTGCACACACACTGCTCACACTGCCACACACTGCACACACTGCTCATTGCTCACACTGCTCACACTGACACACACTGCTCACACTGACACACACTGCTCATTGCTCACACTGCACACTGCACACACACTGCTCACACTGACACACACTGCTCACACTGACACACACTGCTCATTGCTCACACTGCACACACTGCACACACACTGCTCACACTGACACACACTACACACACACACTGCACACACTCACTGCACACAGCCCTCACAATACACTCACATGTCAGCAGCCCACCCCCCCTCACATGTCAGCAGCCCACCCCCCCCTCACATGTCAGCAGCCCACCCCCCCCTCACATGTCAGCAGCCCACCCCCCCCTCACATGTCAGCAGCCCACCCCCCCCTTACATGTCAGCAGCCCACCCCCCCTCACATGTCAGCAGCCCACCCCCCCCCCCTCACATGTCAGCAGACCACCCCCCCCCCTCACATGTCAGCAGAACTCACATGTCAGCAGCCCAACCCCCCCCTCCCTCTTGCAGCAGCAGCAGCAGATCTGGCTGGGAGGACACAGACACACGTTGCCACGCACCGCAAAACCAGAAGGCTGGGAGGAAGAGGGAGGGGGGCTGGGAGGGAGAGGGAGGGGGGCAGGTCTCTGTTTTGGGGTCACCCCTGTGCCCTGGCTGGGAGTGAGGGGGGCAGGTCTCTATGGGGGATCCCCCCTCCCTGTGAGGGGCAGATGAGGCTGGACAGAGGCAGCCCCGTCCACTCCCAGAATGCTTTGCTTCTAGCAGCATCTGGCTCCGGTCCCAGCTTTCCTCCTGGGGGCTCCGTCTCCATTTTGCAGCCTCTGCAGCGTTGTACTTGTGACCGTGAGTACAACGTGCGGCTGACATGTAACCCACCCTCCTGCACCCAGAGAGGGGCACTGCCCTGCGGGGGCATACCTCGGGGGTGGGGGGAGGGGGTGGGGGTGGGGGGGGAGTTGAGAGGGAGGGGGCTGAGAGGGAGAGGGAGGAGGGATGAATCGCCGCCATTTTTTTTAAACTTTTTTTTAATTTATTTATTTAATTAACTCCCTCCCTCCCGATCAGGCGCGCGGCGGCCATTTTAAAAAAAAAAAATTAGCGCGACCCCGTTACTAACGCGGTGGTCTCGGGGTGGACCCCGAGGACCGCGTTATAGCGGGGTTTAGCTGTATATATATATCTATATATATATATATTTGCATGATGAAGGCAATGTACACATTCATGGGTGAAGGGTGGGTATCGGCCCACTGTGGCTTAACCCCTTAATTACCTTGCAGTTATTATCCGAAATAGTATTTAAGGGGTTAATTGATATCTCAATGTAATTGCAATGTATTGGCATTTGTATTGGCTATGTTTTTTGTGGGCAATACAAAGATGTTGCTGGCGATTGATACTTCTTGTTGATAAGGTCAGTAGTACTTAATTTATTTGAATATGCTAGTTAATGTTTTTAATAATGGGCAAATAATCTATTATCCCTATCTGGATAATAGTTATTTTTCACATTATTGTACTGTAGGTGTTGGGGGGGGGGGGAATGTATTGAATGTATAGGCCAGGTTTATTTTTTTTACATTCAGGTTTTGTTCAGTGGTTCTGCGTGAGACCTATGGAGACCACCTGCGGGTCTCCTCGGGTATCTCACGGGTATCAGGCTGGTGGTTCCACGGGTGACACATGCGGGGATGAAGCGGTGGCCTCACATCTGTGGGGGCACCGTGGACCCATAGTCTGCGGGGATGAAGCTGTGTGGTCCTACTTCTGTGGGGGCACCGCCGACCCGTAGGTGCGGGGATGAAGATGTGTGGTCCCACTTCTGTGGAGGCACCGCGGACCCGTAGTGAGCACTCATGAGTTCCCCAGACCCCCGTGGCAACCACCCGAGGCCCCACAGACACCTGTGGGTCTGACCCGGGGCTCCCAGACATCCTTGGGCCTATCGTGGGAACCCAATTGTGGACCACGGTGACCCAAGGAGACCACCTGGGGGCCATGGTGCTGGCGGGACCCACCAGCAGGCCCCAGAACCTGTTTGAAAAGGGCTGCTGGTACCCTGTAGGTCTTTCAGGTGCCCCGCCAGCCCACCGGGGACTCGCGTGGGCTGCGTTATGAATCCTGTATGTAAAAGGATAAATCTTTTATTTATGGGGGGGCACAGGGGGTGGGTAATGTATTTATTAATTATAATGATGTTTATTGTGGGTCAGTGTATTGTTTTTATTGTGGGTACTGGGGGTGGGGGGGGGGGTTAGTGTGGGAGGGTATGTAGGCGTCCCAAGTGGTGGGTGAGGGTGGGTTAACCCCGTAATGACTGTAGCTGTTAATAACTGCTATGGTGATTAAGGGGTTAGGGGACATTTCTTTGGATGTTTTCATTGTTGTGTCTGTTTTGCTGCAGCGGAGGGGGCATGGCCAGGATGAAGATGAGGATGTCCTTCATCATTGCTGCCGGACATGGGTGAGTACTATATGTATTTAATGTATTTATTGCTGTTAATGTATTTAAAATGGGCACATTCACTATTATCACTTTGTGGATAATAGAAATTGTGGCCATAACTATACTTCAATGTGTTAGGGGGGGGGTTATTTCTTTAAAAGTATGTATGTGTTCATTCATTAATTTGGGGGGGGGGGCACATAATTGGTACTGCAGGCCTGCGGTAACACCCGAGGGCCCCCGCCGGTGTATAGTATCATTGATGTGCATATATGTGTATGGTAGTGGTTATAGGTGTTGTAGTTATATATATATATTTATATTCATATATATATATATTTATATTTATATATATATATATATATATATATATTTATATTCATTTATTTATTTATTCTTTTACTTAGTGTGGGGCTGCTGTGTGTGATTATTTTTCGTAGTGGGGGTGGGTGAACGGGGGTATTAGCCCCAACGGTGGTTGTTTAGGGCTTGCGGGGGGGGTAGCGGGAGGGGTTAACCCCTTCATGACCATAGCGGTATTAAGTGCTACGGTCCTAAAGGGGTTAAGTGCACCCGCAACCCCCCCGCAAGCCGTAAACTCACACCAAGGGCCACATACCCCCTTCACCCACCCCCGCTACCCACAATAAAGCTGGCACGGTGGGTTAACCCCTTCATTGCCGTAGCGGTTACCCGCTAAGGTAATGAAGTGGGCTGTCCATGCATTTTTCCTGCCTCGGATGCATGCCGGGGGGCTCCGGTGCTGGTATTCCTGGGTATCAGCTCTGGAGTCCCCCGGCATCAATCCGAGCCAGGAAAGGGGATGATTTTTTTTTCTGGTCCCTCTCGCCGCTCAGCTCCAGCTTCTTGCCAACTTTTGTTGGCGGAGCTATTTGGAGAAGATCTCTCCATTTTAATGGCGCGATCAGCGGCGAGATGGTGATCGGGGCTTCCTGCATACGGCCCTTTTTAAAACTAGCGAGATATTGCTTCTCGCCACCCGCGCGGCGAGTTTTTAAAACAAAAAAAAAAACTGGCGCTTTTTACTCATCTCGCCATTTACTAAATTGCTATCGCCATATTTGGCTAAAAACTGGCGAGATTGGGCTTCTCGCAGCTCTCTGCATAGGCCCCTTTATGTTTCAAAGCCAGCAACCAATCTTGCACTGATGAGACCCAAAAGGTTGAAACAGCTGCCTGTGAGTAGGTGTACTGGCTACTGTATGCACTTCTTTAACCCTGGCTGCGCTGAAAAGTTGTTTAGTATGGCAGGCATAAGCGTATTAGGATCCTTGTTAAAATGTAATTACCCAGAATCCCTGGCTATAGTGGAAGTACTGTTTGCTAAGTGATGATGGGGAAGACAGGGTTGCAGATCTGTCTGAGACATTCAAATGTACCCACAAGTGGTATTTATATTTGCTAGTAAACTTAATGAATTTTATAAATAGAAACAATGAAATATACTTTAGCATATAACAAAACCTGAAATAAAAAAATGTTTATCTACTGTACATGAATTGTGTTATTTCTTTATTTAGTAATAAAGTAAATGTTAATGCTATTTTAATCTATTTAACTGATATTACAAACAATAAGTTATCGAACCACTTGCACCACCCTCAGTCAGTAGAGATACTGTAAGTTAATGTTAAAAATAAATATGACCCAGTGGGAACACTCAATGCCATACTTTAAACAAATGAATGGCTAGCTGCCTAAAAGTTGTTTCCCACAATGTTAAGGGTCAAAATTCACCCATGAAAAGGAGTTTGATGTTCAGAGACTTTAAATCTAAGCTAGTTGATATATACATAATACAGGAAACATATCTAAACAGAGAGGATGTAACTAGGCTAAAATACACACATTTCCATAAAATGTATCACTCTCCGGCAAAAAAACAAAAAAGGAGGGGTAGCTATCTTGATCAAACAAATGTCCTCTTTGCAATTGAAAAAATAAAAAGAGATAAAGTGAGAAGAATGATAATCATCATTGGTAAACTTGGCACAGAAGAATTAACCATAGTAAGCCTATATGCTCCTAACGAAGACCAAGAAACTGTCTCAATAAAACTTTTAATATTGTTAACCAGCATAGAAAGGGACACTTGATAATAGATGGGGACCTAAACATCATCATAGACAGTATTAGAGAGTATTTCGAGAATCCTCGAAAAAGAATGTTACTCAAAACTAAAAAACTCTAGAACCTTGAAAAATAGTCTAAGATTAAGCGGGAACATGGAACAAGGAAACAGTGCTAATTCTAAGGCCAGTGGAGGATATGGAGAGGAATATGGAACTTTTGGCAAAACAAATCCTGTCAGAAGCCAAAACAGTTATCAACACTGGAAACAGAACGACCCCCGACCCTAACAGCAGTTAAACACAAACTAAACTACAAAATGACTATGGAAAAACTTTCCAGCCTAATCCCAGACAGATACAATAGATTTATGACAGTCTGGAATCCATGGGTGACTTACTTGAAACAAAACCCAACCTAACCCCTGTCAGTAGTCTCTATTAATTGGCACATGGTCTGAAATGCTGTTAATTGAGATACAACTATGTTTGATCTTGTATGCTCCTTGTTTGGAGGCTATTTGGATGCAACCCCACCCCCAGGCCTCCTGTTTCTGTTTCCTCTACCACCTTTACCCCCTCCCCTTATGATTTGTAAAACCAATAAAATACAAGTCCGGTGCTTGCCACAAAAAAATGAAAACCACAATCTTTATTTATTTTATTTATTTATTTTATTTATTTATAAAATATTTTTACCAGGAAGTAATACATTGAGAGTTACCTCTCGTTTTCAAGTATGTCCTGGGCACAGAGTAAAACAAATAATACATGGTTACAAGTACAGTTACAGAAATGAGCAGGGTATACATTATATACAAGACATTGCGTGCACAGTTAAAGAAAATATATATTATGAGCGTATGAAACAGTTACAGACCAGGTGAAAATGTGAGACAGCCTTAGGTTTGAAAGAACTTAAACTGCTGGTGGATGTGAGGGTCTCTGGTAGGTTGTTCCAGTTTTGGGGTGCACGGTAGGAGAAGGAGGAACGTCCGGATACTCTGTTGAGCCTTGGGACCATGAACAGTCTTTTGGAGTCTGATCTCAGGTGATAAGTGCTGCAAGTGGTAGGGGTGAGGAGCTTGTTCAGGTAGCTGGGTAGCTTGCACATGAAGAATTTAAAGGCAAGACAGGAAAGGTGAACTTTGCACCTAGACTCTAGTGTTGACCAATCTAGTTCTTTGAGCATTTCGCAGTGATGTGTGTTGTAGTTGCATTGGAGACCAAAACGACAAATTGAATTGTAGAGGGTGTCAAGTTTGCTAAGGTGGGTTTGAGGTGCCGAGCCATATACTATGTCTCCAGTGTCAATAATTGGCATTAGCATCTGCTGTGCGATACGCTTTCTGACCAGGAGACTTAGGGAGGATTTGTTCCTGTAAAGTACCCCTAGTTTGGCATAGGTCTTGGTTGTCAGGGTATCAATGTGCATCCCGAATGTTAAGTGGGAGTCAAACCATAAGCCCAGGTATTTAAAACTAGTAACAGGTGTTAGGGTGGTGTTAGCGTTGGTTCTAATCAGGAGCTCAGTCACTGGGAGCTTTACAAATTTAGTCTTGGTCCCAAATACCATTGTTACAGTCTTGTCAGTGTTTAAAAACAGTTTGTTTTGGGAAATCCAATTTTCGAGTCTCAAAATGTCAGACTGAAGTATGTATTGAAGGTCAGAGAGGCTATGGCTGTGTGCATATAGGATTGTGTCATCTGCATACATGTGTATTGAGGCTTCCTTACAAGCTGTGGGAAGATCATTAATGAAAACTGAGAAGAGTAGGGGGCCCAGAACAGAGCCTTGCGGGACACCACAGGTGATATCCAGGGGGTTGGAGTTAGAGCCTGAGATGGACACATGTTGGGATCTTCCTGATAGGTAGGACTGAAACTAGCTTAAAGCATGCTTCCCAATTCCAGAGCTCTGGAGTTTGTTAAGCAGGATAGCATGATCAACTGTGTCAAAAGCCTTTGCAAAATCTAGGAATACTGCACCAGTGAGTTGTCCCCTTTCCAGTCCACACTGGATTTCATTGCAAACTTTTAGCAGGGTAGTTACGGTGGAGTATTTGGGACGAAACCCAGATTGGAATTGGCTAGGGAAATTTGTCTTGGTATAGAAATCGCTTAATTGGGAGTGGACACATTTTTCCATGACTTTGGATAGAATTGGGAGAAGTGAGATTGGCCTGTAGTTTGAGACAGTGTTTTTGTCTCCACTTTTGAAGATTGGGACAACTCTGGCAGTTTTCCAGGTCTTAGGGATATGGCCTGCAGACAGGATAGAGTTGACTATGGACGCAATTGGTTTGGCAATGGCTGGGGCACCAAGTCGTAGGAACCTAGATTGTAGTAAGTCGGGTCCACATTGGCTGCTTAGTTTTAGTTTGAGGAGCGCTTGTATAATCTCCTCTTCAGATACTGGGCCAAATTGAAAATTGTTGGCAGTGTTGGGAGGGGGTGGGACTATAGGGGTACTCCCAGGATGAGATTCAAGTTTGTGGTTTGGGCTGCGTTTCGCTAATAAGTTAGTGGCACACCCCACAAAGTAATCATTGAATGCATTTGCAATGTCAGTGGGGTTTGTCAGAGTAATATCGCCCTTAGTGATATTACTTGGTTGTTGATGGTTAGGAGGCTGGAATATATTGTTGATAACCTTCCAGAAGTTAGCTGGGTTTGATGTATTCTGGTGGAGATTGTCAGAGTAATATTGTGCTTTTGCATGCCTTGTTTGCCTTGTGCACATGTTCTGCATGCATCTGTAGTGATTGAGATCCTTGGTAGCTTTCCCACAAGGCATCCCTGAACTGGTAGAGTGCTATAAGGTCAGGTGTAACCCATGGAAGGTGGGCCCCCCGTACCCTTATTTTGCGTAGTGGGGCATGGGTATCGCAGAGTTTTAAGAACTCAGATTGGAAATAGTCGAGCGCAGAATCAGGGTCGGGAATTAAATCGATTCTGTGCCATGGGCAGTTGGTAAGATCATCCAGAAACTGTTGTGGGTTAAAGTTTTTAAATGTTCTAGTGAGGAGAGCTTTAGGGCTTGAATGGGGCGGTTTAATTTTCCTTACACAGTACACTATTGCATGGTCACTGAAAATATCAGGAAGGATGCCAGAGGATTGGATTCTGCTGGGGTTTGAGGAGAGAATCCAGTCTAGCAAGGAATGGTTATGCAATTTCAGGTTTATCCGTGTGGGTTGGGAAATGAGTTGCAATAGGTTAAGTGACTTGAGTTGTATCTGGATTTTGTGGTTTTTAGGGTCAAGCCAATTGAAGTTGAAATCCCCAAGAACTAGCAGCTCACTCTTCTCATTCAGAGAGGAAATGGAGCCAAGCAACTGGGTGATATGAGTCAGGGATTGTAGAGGGGCTTTAGGGGGGCGGTAGATGCCAGCAAGCAAGATGGGCTTAGAAAAGGGGAGGCAGATCTTGCCAACTAGAATTTCAAAAGAGGGTGGGCTTGTTGGGCAATTTAACAGTGTAAATTGTAATGTGTCTGCAATACAAAATAACACCCCTCCTCCTCTCTTTGACCTATCTCTCCTAAAAATGGAGTATCCCTGAATGGCGATATTTGCATCAGGGGTTTCATGGGTTAGCCATGTTTCTGTAAGAACGATGGCTTTGGGTTTATGCATAAGGCACCATGCCCTTAGCTGGTCCAGATTGGGCAGCAGGCTCCGGATATTTATATGGGCGACAGATAGGCCTTTGACTGCAGGAGAATCTCTCTATTGTGTGTAATGCATTTACTGCAGCAGTACCATCCCTGAAGCAGCCGAAAATTGCTCTTTAATTCTCTTGCTCAATGGAAGTTTAGTTATGCTACCGTAGATTTGTATGTTCTGGTGCAGTATAATGCAGTATTTTGTGGCAACATTACCATTCAATCTTATGGAACTTGTGTGATATTCTAAGGTACAGTATGTTTCTGTAAGTTGAGTTATCTGGGGGAACAATGTCACTCACTACAGCTATATGTAAAAAAAAATAATGGTAAGGATATTGTAGTATACATTCATTAGAAGCATTGTTTATGGAAAAAACAATATTATTTCATAGCTTGTGTTATTTTTTTAACTGACTAAAAATATAATTTCTCACTAATTACTGTAAAAAGAACTGCATCTATTAAGAACATGTCAGTGCCTTAAAAGTACCAACAGTTACAAAATAAACTATTTCATCATTTCAGTAATGTGCAGGTGGTTTGGTTGTAAATTGTTTTTTGTGTTTTGTCAAAATTCATTAAGAGGTTTTGTTTTTGGATGGCAGGGAAAATGGGAATTTGATTAAACAATCATAACATCAATATAAAATTGTTGTTTGTTTCATATTTAAGTACTTGTGTAATTTGCTATTTATTTAACAAAAACAAATAATGTTAATAAATGTAAAAGGTGGTTTATTTTTTTCTGTTTCCATTGTCGAACAAAGAGCCAGATGAGGTAAAAGAAAGATAGGAAAAGACTAGTTAAAAAGAAGCTAGTGTTTGAGAAACACTATCTTAATCAAGTATTTTATGATAGTTGAAGTGCATGAAGGATGCTGTTCCCAAGTAAAATAGGACAAGAAGACTATGGGGGCTATGTACTAAGCAGTGATAACTGTAAAAAAGGAAAAAAGGTGTGTTACCAGCGCTAATGCTAAAATTAAATGTGTAAACAATTCTATTGTGAACAGTGATTACTAATAAACTTTACATATAAAGTGAGGCAGCCTGGGCAAAAAATGACTAACAGAAGTCAACAAGAAGACTAACAAATAAACACTACCGGCGCCTCTAATGAAATAACCTGGTGAATATGTGACCAAGTACAGAGTCCAGTCATTGGAATCAAACAGTTCCTAGGAGAGCTCTTGATTGAAGTCTCACAAAAAGGACAAACAGACAAAAACGACAAGAAAAACAAGAAAAAAGATCATAGTGTAACCCTAAAAAATATATAACATAAAAATACATAAAAATACAAACACATAAAAAGAATGGCTAAAAGGTTAATGCATTTAATAAAATAGCAAAAAGCAAAAAATATAAAAAGACAAACAATTGTCCATACAGCTTGGAACACAGTGACCAGCGGGCCGTGATCACGGTGGCGGTGTTTGTCCCAGTGGCACAGAGCTTCAGAGGTCTGATGTGGTGTTCCCTGTGGAAGTTCTCCATTTGGAAATACAAGAGATTTGTTCTATGGGCTTTTATATATCAGCATTGCTGTAAGTAGGATTTTAATTTTACCCCTACTGGGTGTTCTAGTTCCAAGCTGTATGGACAATTGTTTGTCTTTTTATATTTTTTGCTTTTTGCCTTGACCCCAGCCTGGATAACGACAAATCTGACTTCTCCAATCCTGACCTGGCTACCTCTGACTACAGAATACGCACTCCGGACCCGGCTTCGTGGTCTAAGGTCAGTGTTTTCACATCCCCACCTCAGCCCTGCGGTCCGGTCCCCTTTGTGGCGAGCACAACCATTACAGTATGCTTAGCCCCACAAACATGGACCCCGCTGAGGTGGGTTTAGGCCAGACCCTGTCAAAAAGACTGTCCCTGTCTAAAAACGTGGCCCTGCCTGAAAACCTGACCCTGTCTGAAATACTTGTCCAGTCTGAAAGATTCTCCCTAACCATAGACCGGCTCATGAAAAATATGGATCAGTCCCTGGACGCCCTCTCTGCTATGAGGCAGCCCCTCTGTGCTTCAAGTCCTGCTACAAAACGCCTTGGGGTACCCCTTTTTCTTGGGATCCCCAAGCTGATGTTGCATGTCAGAAGCCAAAAGAGGAATTTTTCACGGCCCCTGTTTCAAGCTCAAGTTCCCCTTTCTCTGACTCTCATGCAGTGCCTGCTTTAACCCTTGCTAGTTCTAAAACCCTACATTCAAAGGCACATTCAGCTCTTTCTGATTCTCCTGCCATGTTTGAGCTCCTCGTGACTGACCCTAAGATTCCTGCTTTATGGACAAGTTCACCTTTCACTAACATTGATGTGTCTGACAGGGTTGTCTTCCACCCGTGGCATGTCTGAGTTTCCTGCCACTGCATCTAAAGCTCCAGTTTCAGGGTCAATGTTATCTTTGTAAAATGTTCTTAATCATGTTGCAGTACCTAGCAGAAACTCTCACACGCCCATTTCAGAGACCAGCACACTTTTCTCTAAACCCTTTACAGTACCAAGTGTAATCTCTGCTTCCCCTCAGACATTTGAAATTCCTGCCTTGGACTCTAAACCTTTTTCCTTAGAGCCTCCCACAGCAATTGGTTCCCCTTTTGCTGCTTCTCAATCTACCACTTCAGAGATCAGCTTATCTGTCTCTAATCCCTTTGCAAAGTCAGAGTCTCCACTTACTGCATCTAAGGATCAAGTTTTCAAATCAAAGTTTCCTTTCTCTCCTTCCCCTACAAAGTTTCAATTCCATGTTACTGCATCTAAGGATCCAGTTTCTAAGTCATATTTCCCTGTCTGAGAGTTCCCTGCTATGTGTGACACGCCTATCCTTGAGTCTAAGCATGGTTCCTTAAACTTCTCCACAGTACCTGCTGTAACCTCTGCTAGTTATAAGGCCTCTGATATAAAAGCAGGGGCGGCCTCTTTGGCACCATTTGGATGGGGACAATGACCTCCCATGATGGCTGGAGGATGAAGGCATCTATGAGGAATCCGATATAGCTGGACAATAAATCTGAGGGTGTTTAATCGGGCGCTCTTCAATAATTTAAATAAATATTATGTGACTAAATAGCTATTGTGCAAGTAAATTGATATATTAATTGAAAAGCAGCTCAAACAAAACCCTTAATAGACTGTTCTTGAGTCTATATGATCCTTGTAGTATTCCAAAGTAAGGGAAGCGCAGGATGTTCACAGCATAAACATGTAAAAAGATACAAAGACACAATATAGTGCAACCAATAGTATGTCAAATTGAGTGTAGAGAGCTTTAAGTCGATTCAACTCATACTTTGTCCAAAATAAAAATGCCTATTAGAGACTCTATCTCTCTCTTAATGGAGCAATGGCAAGTGTAGACCACAGTGTAGATCCCACAGATACTGTACAGTGATGTCCTCCCCTGATCGATTACATTCAAATGAGAGAGACTCATATGGTGTAGTACTGTAGTGCTGACGGTTATTCTAACACAAACCAGTGGCAATCGACAAAAAGACCCAGGTACATGCTGGGTACATGCTGGGTACATGCTGGATCGTGTTTAAGGCAAGTTTAAGGCATTTCTGCATTGACTAATGGCCCATCAGATTAATAGCGGTGGGTCCCTGGCAGTCCCATTCAAACTGATGTGTTAATCCGATGGGTAATTAGTCAATGCAGAAATGCCTTAAACTTGCCTTAAACAAACCAGGTTACACCCAGCATGTACCCAGCCTTTAACCGGGCTAGTTTAAGGCAAGCCTTAGAATACTCGTTATCTCATCTGTATATCTTGGAAAGTATATTCGTAAACTGCAATACATGACTAAAATGCACTCACGTTTTGCACTTAAAACAAGCACATTGTACGAAAGTCTGGTACCCCTGGCGTCTCTATCACAAGCGCGTTTGTTCAGCTCATCCACGTACATCACTTCCTGTAATGGCAGCAGTGAGGACGGATGTGCTGTAGCGCAGTATCTCCGGTTGCAAGGATCTCTCATACTCAGAGCAGGGGACTTGGATTCAAAGCATTTTGCCATTCTCGGCTTCTTCAGGAATCTTATCCTTCTGGTGTATATCCTGGTTTATATAGGCTAATTTCTCTAATGATTTAATTAAGCCATTTAATGTGAACATGCTCATGGCGATATTAATCAGCACCACTCAGTACATAGTGGTGTGCCAGGAAAAAATACAGAATACTGACAGCCTAATGACTATACTGTACATGGGAATTATAGATGTAAAAATTAAGCCCTTGTTTTGAATAAGTTGGTGTAAATATTAATACACACCACTTAATACATACTGTAGTGCCTACGAGTATTCTAAAACAAATCTGGGCAATCACCAACAAGACCCAGGTACATGCTAGGTAAATGCTGGGTACATGCTGCAACATTTCAGTGACATTTCAGCAGAGACTAAAGGCCCATCGAATTAACACAGCAGGGGTCCCTAGCAGTCCCATTCAGTTTGAATGGGACTGCCAGGGACCCCCGGTGTTAATCCGATGGGTCATTAGTCTCTGCAGAAATGTCACTGAAATGTTGCAGCATGTACCCAGCATGTACCTGGATCTTGTTGGTGATAGCCCCAGATTTTCCAAGGCAAGTTTAAGGCAAGTTTTAGAATACTCATCAGCGCACCTGTAGTGGTGACTTAAAAATGCACAAGCTGACAGCCTCATACATATAGTATAAAAAACACTGGATGGTGCTCAAACACTACCTAAGCCAATTAATATAATGTGAATAGTGAAGGGGAATAAAATAAACACCAAATAAAATTAAAAGTGAATAAAGTGTATATAAGAGGCAAAAAATCTCACTCAACCCTCAAAAGACTGTTCCCAAATCTTTCCAAACGAATATCCTCCAAACATCAGGTGAGCGATGAAAAAGTGCCATGAAATAAAGAAAATCACATAGTGCAATAATGCAAACAAATGTATATATAAAGTGTAGTATAAAGGCTATAAATTTCCTACTCACAATGGAGCAGGAAAAATAGGCAATGATCCAATCAGTGTCGCATTAGTTACTGGAAGTTGTGATGCATATAGTCTTGAATCTCAGAGACAAGAAAAAAGAAGAACCATGGTGCAGATGAACTAAAATAATTATATTAAAACAATACACTCATGAATGGCGGCTTACAATATATCAGAGATATGAAGTCAGGGTATAGCAAGTTCGTATGTTGTGCAGTGTCGCGATCTCGCCGCTACTGTATACCGAGCGTCTCCGATCCCCTCTGCATCAGTTGTCACTGCCTGGCATCTCTTCAGGTTAGCACGGATTGACGCTACTTCCCTCAGTGTTCTCCGCCGCCTGTGAGTTCTCTGTGCTCTCTCTGGATACCACGATGAGTCCCACTCAACGCGTTTCACTGTATAGATTTGACAGCTTCCTCAGGAAACTTAAAAAAGCACATTAAAAGAAGCTGACAGCCTCATACTTACTGTATACCCAGAACAAAATTAAACTAAACATAAAAATATTAATAAAAATTATATATACCCACGCTAATGTTTAATAAATTGTAATATATAAAACAGTAGAAATAAAAATAAATATGACACACATATAAGCGAATACTGTAATGAAACCTAAAAAGAATGGAAGGCAGAAAGATAGAACACAGTAAGAACATAATATATATAAAAGGTCCCCAGAGATTGCGACCTCTTTTATATCAAAACAACGTTTTTTCAGTGAGAGTAGATGTCAAGGAGTCATCTGAACCCAGGATCTGCCAATGTTTCAATATTATCTTCTTGACCTTCCTACTCCATGTCCCATAAGTTGACACAAAGGGAATGGAGTAAGGTCTTTTGCTAACCACATTGGTGTCTGTATGTAAAAGGTTTGTTCTCTCGTGGCCTTCGGCTCTATGCCTCTTTTCTAATAACAGTGTCTGAGGATATCCCCTATGCTGGAATTTCAATTGCATCTGATCAAGACGTTCAGATACTAACAGTGGATTGCTTATAATGCGCCTAGCCCTAAGGAACTGACTATAGGGTAAACCCTTGGCTGTGCCCGGTGGATGAAAACTTGAATAGAGAAGCAGATTGTTTCTGTTGGTTTCCTTGGTGTATAGGTCAGACTCCAGGGAGTTTTCCTTAATGCAAATTGCGGTGTCTAAGAAATTAATGGAAACATTGTCAATTTGGATCCTTGGCTCCATTCAGATCACCAATGAAGTCTAAAGCCTCCTGTTTACTACCTGCCCAGATCATGAAAATATCATCGATAAAGGTGATAAAGGTGATAGGGTGACTGTACAGACCAGGTTTAGTCAGGTTTACTTACCTTATTTCAGTGGAGAGTTATATAGGTAGGAGGTGTATTCATTAGGGAAGTACCATAGACTGGTATAGTCTGTGGGAACGGGCTTGAGAAAGGGGCTCTGTAGGCTTCGAAACGTTAACGTTGCCCCCCTATATCACCTCCATTTATTCTTGTGTGCTGTGCTTTTTTTGTTGTTTTTTTGTTACGTTTCCCTTTGTTTTCCCTCCTTCCCTCCTCTCCCTTCATTGTTTGCTTGTTCCATGAGATGTACACTCCTTGCCTGTGCTGGGATTGATTTTGTAGCTGCTTTATACTCAAATATATCATTAGATTCTATTTTTGAAAAGTTTGTCTACTTTTCCTCATTTGTGTGCTGGGGGCCTTTTGTATATATTGTTGCTTCCTTTTCGGGGGATATGAGGTGCCTCCTTGCTCCCGTGCACCACTCAGTTTTCCATTAATTGCTATTTACCAATATTGTTTTGGTGGAGTGCTACCTAAAACACATACTTTTTGTACTTACAGTAAGAACATAACACCTGTACTACATCTTCATATAAGACATTGGTCACATCCGTATAATCCTAGTAGAGGGGTCAACCTCACCCACTCCAGCGTACATCTGCGTTGTCCCAAAGGCGCACATCCTTTGGCGCAGCCGAAGGGCAGCCAAAGGGCGTGAGCTGTTTGCTGCCATTCGCTGATGTTAGTTGATGTTAAAGCTGCTCTATTTCTATCTGAAACTCACAAGCCCTTTATCCCCTCTACCCAATTTTCCTACTTTATCTGTCCACGAAATGTCTGTGAAGTGACTGTATAACCCTGTTCTTTTATTGTAACCATGATTTTTTTATAACTCTGTGCCCAGGACATACTTGAAAACGAGAGGTATCTCTCAATGTATTACTTCCTGGTAAAACATTTTTATATATAAATAAATAAATAAATAAAATAAATAATTTGAAAAAGGGGATCTATGTAATAACATATGGATAACTACATGGAATTAAATAAAGGCCCCAATAGCAATACCACATTTTGCCCATGAGGGTCTAATGTGTGCAATTTATATATCCAATACGTTTCTCTTTGTGCCAATTGATTAATCCTATTCCCCCCTCTCCAGTTGATAGGAACTTGTTCAATGATTTATAGATTAATGTTTTGGAATCCGAATTATGAAATTGAAGTGTACAGAAACATGATGTGTAAGCACACTTTTCCTTAAGTCCCTAAATGTTCGAGAATCCTTACCCGTATGGGTCTCGAAGTACGTCCTACATATTGGAGGCCACAGGGGCACTCCAATATGTTGACCACAATCTGGACAGACATGGATGCTTATGGGAGAAATTCACCATTTTATTTAAATATAATGATGCAATAAACAGAGAAACAGACGTGTGAGTTAGATTCTGTATATTGAATATTGATTAATAAACTGTATTGTTCTGTTTTTCTCCTGATACTCTCAAACAGGACCTTGGAATAGAACCATCTGCAAGAAAAGAGATGAATCCTTAAGGCAACTATCAAGAGGATGTGATTGTATCTCTCACCTTTTGATTTATTCCTTTTATCATAGCAATATTATACTACAGTATCGTTCCTCTTCTTTTATTGTTATTTTTTCTTCTTTGCCATGCGCTTAAGGACTTTTGTTTTGATTTGTTCATATATGAATGCTTAACAGTTAGGAAAAGTTGTTTATTGCTGTTTTACTTCTAGATGAGTAATCTTTTCTAATCTGCTATGATAGGCCAATTATAGTACAAATAAACAATTGCACACTTTTGTGAATAGCCCAAATGTTTTTACCATTAGCATAACTTGTTTCAAATTATTATTTAAATATAATTTAAATAAGTCAGGAAACAAAAGAAAAGTAACCTGTATATACACATAAATAGTGAAACAAATTCTATGCATATGACCTTAGCAAAATAAAAGAAGAAAAGCTCCAGATGGAGCAATTTTTTTCTTCAAACCGCTAGGATGTTCATAATTTGATAAAAATGAAAGAAAATTGAATAAAAGTTTAAACAAATGCCAGATGGTGGCAGCTAGAAAGCAAGCCAATGAGTTTTAGTAGAACACTAAACAATAAAAATGTCCTATGCTGACACAAGTATAGTATTACAATTATGATCGATGGATGAATCTCAACCAATAGACATGTTAAACTATTTACTGCTAAATTTGCAGAGTCAAATTATTAAATGGGTTAATTTTCCTTTAGAAATTCATAACATAATAGTCATAATCCTAGACGGCTCTGCATTAAAATACTTTAACATGCTACTGTGTATCTTAAATAATTTATAAATGCCAAAGATCATACAGTATTCAAGAATGATACGCTTCATCATTTTCTTTTATGAAGGAAATACACAGATTCCCAACAATTTCTGAGAAACCCCAACCATTACCACACAATATATATATATGTATATATCTATATATATATACAGTGTTCGACAAACCTATACATTTGCTCGCCCCGGGCGAGTGGATTTAACCCCCGGGCGAGTAAATATTGGCCCAAGCAGCACACGTTTGGTACTAGGTGGCGAGTAGATTTTTTTGTGTGGCGAGTAGATTTTTTGGTGATTTGTCAACCACTGTATATATATATATATATATAGTGGTCGACAAATCACCAAAAAATCTAGTCGCCGAACAAAAAAATCTACTCGCCACCTAGTACCACACGTGTGCTGCTTGGGCTAATAGGAGCTCGCCACGATGTTAAATCCACTCGCCCAGGGCGTGCAAATGTATAGGTTTGTCGAACACTGTATATATATATATATATATATATATATATATATATATATATATATATACTGTAGCGACACATCTTATTCTAACATTTGCCCGTAATTGACCGGGGCTTTACTCCGGCTGGCGCTGAAACTAGACTGCGTGTCAGCCGCATCTCCTCCGTGCACTCCCCTCCACTCGCGCGCATTTTTCTGTCCCTTCCCGACCCCCTGGCTGCTCCTGCTATGCCCCTTCTGCTTCCCCGTACCCCCGCTTACCTCACTTCAACTTCAGGGGATGTCAGGGAAGCCGGGGAAGCCGGGGAAGCCGGATGCGCCACGTGACAGTGACGTCAAAGTGACGCGCGGACATGCCGTGTCACCACGCGGCCTGCCGTGGGGGCAGTGTTAGAATAAGGTGTGTCGCCACTGTATATGCATATAAGTGTCAAAAAGAGTTCTAGTGGGCGTGGCTACATGAATACAACAAAAAACAAAAATGCCCAAAGCTACTTCCAATGTGACAAAAATACTCAGTGTAATACTAATAGCCTTCTGGCAGCCATGAGCCATCATCCTCCATCACTAGTCAAAAGTATCCTCATTGGCCAATACTTACGACTACGTCGTAACTGTTCAACATTCATGGAATTCCATTCACAGGCCCAAGACCTTAAAGAACGGTTCTTAAATAGGGGATACTCAATGGCAACACTTAAATATGCGTATCATCGTGCCAGAGACAGTGACAGAGCACAGTTGCTGGGCCCTAATATAAAACCACCGAACATGCAAGTCCGTTGCATTGGCACCTATAATTATAGGTGGCATGAGATCAAAAAGATCTTCTCTAAATACTGGCACATCCTAAAATTGGATGAGGATCTTACTAAAGTTCTAAAAGGAACTCCCAGTATCACAAGCAGAAAATCAGCCAATTTGCAGGATGGTCTTGTGCACAGCCATTTCAGACGCCACACTTTGCCTACTTGGTTAATACCACCACCAAAAGGCACATACCAGTGCAAAAATTGCCAAGCATGTCAGCATATTATTCCTGCTAAATCTTTCATGTCCTATGATAACTGTGTGACATTTGACATTAGACACCACATTAGTTGCAAGACCATCAATGTGATATACTTAATCAGTTGTGACTGCGGCCTTAGATACATAGGCAAAACTATCAGGGAATTTAAAAAACGAGTACTTGAACATATAAACTCTTTCCACAACAAATTAGATACTCCTGTGGCTCGCCATGTAAATAATATTCACCAAGGTGACACCAAATGCCTATCTTTTATTGGCATTGACCACATTAAAAACAACATACGTGGAGGTGACATAAATAACAGATTGTTAAAACGTGAGGCAGAATGGATATATTAGCTAAGAACATTGAACCCTCATGGTCTCAATGAAGGCTTTACGTATACTCCATTTATATGATTATCCCAATGCTTGCAATATGTCCACTTACCTGCAGCAAGCCTCTTATAAAACTATCAAAACAACTGGTACTTATTATTATTATATTTTTATTTACTGGCAAGTAAGCAAATGGCAGCTTTAAATTGTGGAACATTGTGAGTTCATATGCATATCATTTGGTATGTGATTAATTTATAAACCTTTGTATATTTTGCCACTTATCGCAGAGCAGCTATTTAGCATGGTTAGCTTAGCAATATTATGTCAGCTTCTAACAAGCCTCTAACCATGAGCCCCATTCCCACATACTGGTGACCCAGAACCTTTTATTATATTCGTTCCTTTGTATTGTTTATCTTTAGTGTGTACTCTCCTGTTACTGCTGTTCTTGCATGCAGTATCCTTCTGATCGGAATAAGCGTCGTGTGAGTATCTTATTGATCCGCCGGTTGTCTAGGCAACCAGTGACGCTATAAGACACGCTTCCGACATCAGCTGGTTATCACTCGCCCCTGAAGAATCTCCGTGAAGGAGGGAAACGCGTAGGGCATTTGGCGTGGTGACGTCTGCGAGAGGGATCAGTGAGAGAGTGGTAGTATTGTTACATTGCATCCGTGTTCACTGCTGTTGTCTCAATTTTAATTGTGTTCGCATCCAGGATTTAGTAGCTTTTCACCACTTGGTGGTTAAAGGTCTAGCCTGTCTCTATACTTTGAATCATTCATGTCAGCCAGTCTCATGTTTGTTAAACATTAAGTTGCACCTAGTTGCGTCTATGTTGACACTTACCATCAGGACAGGCAGCCTGCTGACAAATGTTATTTGGATCTCCTGTGATAAATGTTTGGTAACTTTTCAATTGATTTATAAAGGGTAGATTGTGTTCCATCTACAATTGTTATACAGGCGATATTTTATTCACAGCATTGATTATACTTGGATGGCATGTCCATTGACCACAGTATCATTGTGATTTCTGCTTATTCCAATTAAGCTGAGTGTTGTGTATTAGCTACTTCCTGGTTTTTATATCCTTAGTAGCTTTGCCGTATCATCATCTGTGTGTAGTGTTTGTTAAACGTCATTGGGCGCAGAATTAATCCACGTACCACCAACCTGTCATTGTATTGCGCTAACAGTGATTATTAACATCTTATCAGATTAGAATATCTTTATATATACTAGCTAGACACTGATCAGCGCTATCCATATCAATACAGGTTGGTTTGATCGGTATGCTACGCCACATGACGCACAACACACTTATAGAGGCTAAGCGCTTTTGAGTCCTCACAGCAGTGAACCCTTACTTTTCCATAGGCTAATTGGGTGTAAATCAGGCATGTCAAACTCGCGGCCCGCGGGCCGCATGCGGCCCACACCGAGTATCTGTGCGGCCCACCCAGTGTGTCCCGGTTACGGCGGCGGTGAGGAGGATGCGGCAGCTGGTAAGTATTGTCTGTGTGAGTGAATGCTGCCAGGTGATTGGATGAAGGGCCGCATGGGTTTGAAAGAAGGAGGCGGGACTTAGAATGCCGGCCGGGATGCAGGGGATTGGTCGCAGGCAGGTCAGAGGAAGCCGGGGGCGGGGCTTCCGCTTTGTGCAGAGCACACAGTGAGTGTGTCTCTGCCTTCCCGCTCCTCTGCCTGCTGCGCGATGTCTCCCGCCGGGCGGGCAGCCACAGGGACCCGAGGTAGAGGCGCTCACCCCCCTTGCTGCTGACCCCCCCTTGCTGCTGACCCCCCTTTGCCGCTAACCCCTCTTTGCCGCTGACCCCCCTTGCCGCTAACCCGCCTTTGGTGCTGACCCCACGTGTTCTCCGCTCCGAGCTCCTTGCCGCTCCTTGCCGCCGGGTCTGGCAGCGGGGAAACCACCTCTCACTGCCCCCTGTGTGCTCCGCTCCGAGCTCCCGCGGTGGGTCTGGCAGCGGGGAAACCACCTCTCACTGCCCCCTGTGTGCTCCACTCCGAGCTCCCCGCGGCGGGTCCCCTTGCCGCTAACACCCTTTGCCGCTGACCCCCCCTTGCCGCTCACCCCCTTTCTGCGCCCCCCCCCTTGCCGCTCACCCCTTTCTGCGCCCCCCCCCTCCTTGCACCCTTGGCGCTTTCTATGCCCCCCCCATCCATCCATCCGTCCGTCGCTGTTTGTGTGTGGGGGGGGGGGGGAGTGTGTGTATGTGGGGGGGTGGGAAGTGTGTGTATGTGGGGGGTGGGGGAGTGTGTGTATGTGGGGGGGGAGTGTGTGTATGTGGGGGGGGAGTGTGTGTATGTGGGGGGTGGGGGGAGTGTGTGAATGTGGGGGTAAGTGTGTGTATGTGGGGGGGGAGTGTGTGTATGTGGGGGGGAGTGTGTGTATGTTGCGGGGGGGGTGTATGTGGGGGGGAGTGTGTGTATGTGGGGGGGGGGGGAGTGTGTGTATGTGGGGGGGAGTGTGTGTATGTGGGGGGTGGGGGGAGTGTGTGTATGTGGGGGAAGTGTGTGTATGTGGGGGGGGGGAGTGTGTG
>NC_134484.1:392524001-392581236 GCF_040206685.1 Ascaphus truei | reverse complement strand
CTCTCTCTCTCTCCCACCCTCTCTCTTTCTCCCACCCTCTCTTTCTCTACTCCCCCACCCTCTCTCTCTCTCTCCCCCACCCTCTCGTCTCTCTCTCTCCCCCACCACCCTCTCTCTCTCTCTCTCTCTCTCTCTTTCTCTCCCCCCCCACCCTCTCTCTCTCCCCCCACCCTCTCTCTCTCTCTCCCCCACCCTCTCTTTCTCCCACCCTCTCTCTCTCTCTCTCCCACCCTCTCTCTCTCTCTCTCTCTCTCTCTCCACACCATCTGTCTGTCACCCTCTGTCTGTCACCCTCACCCACTCTCTCTGTTTTATCTTAACTGCACTATACCTACACCGAAATAACCTATTCTTGCTTTCTTCCAGATCTGACTCAAGTTTCACTTGGGAGACATCGGAAGACAGGTAGGGAACACCTCCTCTCCAGTATAGTACCTTGAGGGACTGCGGATCAGGTAGATCCCAGGCGGATTGCTGCTTTGGAAATTGTTAAGAGGGGGCATCCTGACACTGGTTAATGGGTTCAGAAGTCATTCACGTCTGGCTTTTTTTTTGGTTCGGTTATTGAGGTACACACACACACACACACACACACACACACACACACACACACACACACACACACACACACACACACACACACACACACACACACACACACACACACACACACATTACTTTTCGAAATAAACCTACGTTTCTATGAAAATTTAATTTTTTTTTTTTGCGGCCCACCTAGACTTAAACCTTGTTTATTTTGGCCCTTGTTGGCATTGAGTTTGACATGCTTGGTGTAAATTGTCTCTGCTTGGTGATTTTTATGGCAGAGCATATCATATTATACACCATAGCCATCTACTATCTCACCACTCCCTCCCCTTTAAGTACATTATATGTTGTTATTACTAACTACTTTGTGTTAAGAACTTATTTTATTGCATGAACCTATTAAATGTTAAGTTTTAATCGCCAGGAGTGCACTAATAAATGAGCTTCTAGTTGACAAGCGTCGGCACTAAAACCTTCACTCCTCAGCTGTTGTTAGTCTAATACCTATATATCTCTTGTAAAAAGGGTAATTTAGTTTAACCCTTTGGCCAAAGCGTCTTAAGCCTGCTGCCACTTACAAGGCATGACTGTAGCAGGTCCTAACACTCATCCTCGTTAAAATTCTTATTTACCTGTATAATTACAGGAAGAATGATCACATTGAATCTGTCTTAACCTGGCAAAATGAAACTGACCTGCCAACTTGGAAAGTGGGCTGGGGCAAGCTTAAACCTTGGGGGAGAGGGGCCACTATCCTCCCATAAGCAACTGAGACCAGCTGCACACAGTTAACAAAATACACAGATTCCCAACAAGCTCTGAGAAACCCCAACCATTACCACATAATATATATATATATATATATATATATATATATATATATATATATATATATATATATATATATATATATATATATATATATATATATATATATATATATGCATATACGTGTCAAAAGGAGTTCTAGTGGGCATGGCTAAATGTATAGAACAAAAACATAAATGCCCAAAGCTTCTTCCAATGTGACAAAAATGTAATTTCCCAGAATCCCTTGCTGCAGTGAAAGTGCTGTGTGCTGGGTGATAATGGTGAAAGGCAGGGTTGCAGACCTGTCTAAGATATACAAATGAGCATAAAGTAATATTTCCATTTGCTATATGCTTTGCTGTCAAGGGGTTTTGTCACTTTTTTACCCACCATAACCATGTGTGTGTGTGTGTGTGTTTGTGTGTGTGTGTGTGTTCGTGCGTGCATGTGTGCGTATGTGTCTCTCTATATATCTATCAAGGAAAAGCCAAGCCAATAATGAACACAGGAAATGCTCAATCAAAAAGGAATTCAAATCTATTTCTATGTTAAAACGCCTTGGTTTGAGGTTATTTTATTTATTAATCCAGAATGTTTCTTGTTGGGAAACATCCTGGATTTTTTCCCCTCCAAACCCAATTGGTCTTAATCTGATGAATACCTAAAAATGTAAGGCCTGTAGGATCTGACTTATGAAACAATTTTGAAGTGTAAAGACAGATTGTGGCTTTCTAAGCCCAGAGAGATATTCCTGAGGTGCTCCAGGATCCTGACCCTTAACGGTTGGATAGTCAGTTAAAAAAGGGAAAGGTGATGTAGAATAGCGCTAATGAAAATAGATGACAATCAATAGACCCTATATGAGGGTGAACCCTTATGAGAAGATAGGCAGCCTGATGGAAATCTGATGGTACAATCAGAACATAGGAAAAAACAAAGAGAGATACCGGCGCCTAATAAGTCCAATTAGGTGGAGTCCTGGAAATCCAGTAGAAATAATTCAAGTTCCAGAATGATAATCAGCAATTTCTCAGTCTTGGGGTAACCAGATGGAACTTGTGCTAGCGTGTTACTTTGCCACAGCGTACCCCCTTGATACCAAGCTCTTTCCCATATTCATCTCCATACCAGACCAGGAGCTCTGTGTATGTGGGGAGGTCTGTGCAGGTTCTGTAGTAGATTTCCCTGTGGTACTGGAAAGCCACAAGGTTCTGTTCTTTCTCATTTCTCGCACAATTTACAAACAGAAAAGGCTCCTGTGTGCTTCCTCCACCACTTTATTTCTTCTCTGGTTGGATAGTCAGGCCAACATATTGTAATTTGCACAGACAACTGAGTAAATAGATGACTGATGTACTTTTGCAATTAATAAAACTTTTAATCTTAAAAGTCTCATTGGTGTAATTAGATGTAAAGAGTCCATTTTCACTTTACCATAATTATATGCCTTTCATCTCGTACACCTAAAGCAGGCCTGCACAACTTGTACAGTGAGAAGGGCCGAAGTGCTCCAAGGAAAAAAGATTTGGGCCTCACGGGTTAAAATCATCATCATCATCATCATCATCATCATCATCATCATCATCATCATCATCATCATCATCATCATCATCATCATCATCATCATCTCTCCTCCAACACCTCTCATCATCATCCTCATATATCTCCCCCAGCACCCTACATCATCATCATCATCATCATCATCATCATCATCATCATCATCATCATCATCATCATCATCATCATCATCATCATCATCATCATCATCATCATCATCATCATCATCATCATCTCCCCCAAAACCCATCATCAACCTTTGCGAGACTCACCATCAATCTCTCATAACCCCATCTCTCCCCCTCACCCATACATATAATACTCCCCCTCCACATCAAACACACAATACCACCTGCACACCACACACCACTCTCTCCCCCTGCACCTCACACCACTCTCTCCCCCTGCACCTGACATCACTCTCTGCCCCTGCACCTCACATCACTCTCCCCCCTGGCACCTCACATTATTCTCCCCCCTGCAGCTCACATCACTCTCCCCCTGCACCTCACATCACTCTCCCCCTGCACCTCACATCACTCTCCCCCCTGCACCTCACATCACTCTCCCCCCTGCACCTCACATCACTCTCCCCCCCTGCATCTTACATCACTCTCCCCCCCTGCACCTCACACCACTCTCCCCCCTGCACCTCACACCACTCTCCCCCCTCACAAGGAAAACAGAGTCGGGCCCAACAGCCCATATCAGCAGCCCCCCACAGCCCATATCAGCAGCCCCCACAGCCCATATCAGCAGCCCCCATAGCCCATTTCTGCAGCCCCCCACATCCCATTTCAGCAGCCCCCCACAGCCCATTTCAGCAGCCCCCCACCCCATATCAGCAGCCCCCCACAGCAGCCCCCACAGCCCATTTCAGCAGCCCCCCACAGCCCATTTCAGCATCCCCCACAGCCCATTTCAGCAGCCCCCCACAGCCCATTTCAGCAGCCCCCACCCCATATCAGCAGCCCCCACAGCCCATTTCAGCAGTCCCCACAGTCCATTTCAGCAGCCCCCCACAGCCCATATCAGCAGCCCCCCACAGCCCATATCAGCAGCCACCCACAGCCCATATCAGCAGCCCCCCACAGCCCATATCAGCAGTCCCCCAGCCCATTTCAGCAGCTCTGAAATTGGCCAAAGGGTACATTCAAGGTCCATTTAGGGAGATTACAGCTGCTGTTCAAAACATCATTATTGTAATCAACTTGCTTAAAGAAGGTCTTCGTATTTATAACCTACTTATTTATATATAGAACAAGATCTAAAAAATTAATACTGGATTTAGCATATTTTTCTGTAAATTTGAAATGTAGGTCATTGGAATTGAGATAGATTATAAGAAGGTTTTGTGACTCTACAGTTCCTTCCCAAATGAACAGTATGTCGTCTATATATCTTCCATAGTACCAGGTTCGCGCCGAATTTGGGAAGTTTTATCCTCGCAACCTATTTGGGAAGTTTTATCCTCTTCCCAAATCCCCATAAATAAATTTGCATAACTCAGCGCGAACCTGGGACCCATAACTGTACCACTACTTTGTAAGAAAAACTGACCTTCAAAAGCAAAAAAATTATGATTAAGGATATATTGAATCTCTTCCAGTATGAAGTTAATTTGTTCAATGTGGAGATTGCCTTCTTTCTCTAATGTTCTTTTAATAGCACTGCAACCCTTTGAGTAATCTGTTACAGTTTAGACGTCACATCTACTGTACACCAAAGATAGGTATCTTTCCATTCTACATTGTTCAGAGTTTGTATCACTTGAGTTGAATCCCTTAGGTATGATGGTAGTTGAAAAATGTATTCTTTTAATTACTTATCAATATACTGGGACAGTTTCGATGTAGCTGAATTTATCCCCAAAATGATTCTGGACCTGGTGGTTGGTACAGGGTTTTATGCACTTTAGGAAAAAATAAAAGATGGGTATTTTTGGAAACTTGTTATTTAAAAACTGAAATTTCGCTTTCATTAAGAATGCCTGCATTTTTGCCCTTATGTAAAAATACATCCAACTATGACATGAAATTCTTAGGCTGCGCTTATAGTGCCGGCTACGGCTACAGCTACTGTTTCGGATGACGTCTCCCGAGACGCATAGTCCAAGCGAAAGTTGTAATTTGAGTTTGGGAGATGTCTCTTGCTACAAGGGGAGTGACGGAAGGCAGAGTGGCAGGGACAAGAGCAAGGGGGAAGGCTGAAATGGAGAGGAGTTGTAATTTCTGTTTGTATGCTGAATTTACAGTACTTTTACTTAAAATTATGGGACAATTTACTATTTGAAAGTTGTTCATATAGTGTGTTACACTTGACAGACACACACACACACAATCAGGGCCGCCAACAGAAATAATGGGGCCCAGGTAAAATGAAAGGAGCAGCCGCCAAACCCATATACCACGGAAAAACAAATTTTGGCGCGCAATTTTTACTTTTTACTACATCTAAAAAATACCCCAAGCCCCCCAATACATATAAAAAATACCCCAACCCTCCAATACATATATAAAATACACCCCCAATACATATAAAAATCAGACTTATCTTTGGGATGATCTCAGGTCAGGCCCCGTGGCTGGAGGGGGGGGGGCGGTGTGGCAGTGGCTGAAGGGGGGTGGTGTGCCGGTGGCTGCAGTGGGGGGGTGGTGCTGTGAGGGACTGTGACTATAGGGGCTGGCAGTGCTGCGGGGGGCGGTGGCTGGCGGTGGTGGTGACCCGGCGGCTGGTGGTGCTGTGGGGGGCGGTGGATTGGGGCCTGGCAGCTGGCAGTGCTGCGGGGGGAGGGGCGGTGGCTGGCAGTTGGGGCGGTTGCGAGGGCCTGGCAGCTGGTAGTGCTGCAGGGCAGGGGGGCCGGTGGCTGGCGGTGGCCCAGCGGCTGGAGGGACTGCGGGGGGCCCGGTGGCAACACCAGGCCCCTGCAACCACCCGGCCTCCACCCACCCGCAGTTCTGCCAGATGCCAAGAAGCCCCTGCCACCCGCAGTCCCGCCACCCACCAGCCCCCCACAGTCCTGCCAGGCGCCAGCCCCCCACTGTCCCACCAGTTGCCGGACACCCACCACCACCAGCCACCGGCCCCAACGCCAGCCAATGGCCGGCCCCTCAAACGCCAAACCACCCCCCCCCCCTTCAGCCACCGGCACTGCCCCCCCCTGCAGCCACCAGCCCGACCTGAGATCTTCACCAACATAAGCCTGATTTTTATATGTATTTGGGGTGTATTTTATATATGTATTGAGGGGGGGGGGGTAAAAATGAGCATAACATAAATCTTTTTCAAGTATTCAAGAGCTAGAAACAAAACACAAACGCTCATTGGGCAGGAAGATATTGACAGAACTAATAGCAGCAAGAGGTAAATTGAATCTTGGAACGGCACAAAAAACAGAAAAATCACTACTTTGGTTAAAACACAAGTACTTTGAGAATTGGGAACGATATGATTAGACAACAGAACAACCAATTAAAAAAAAAAAGCTAATATCATTTTTTATAGTATCCGAATACAGGAAAGAAGCCTATCATATGACCCAAAACTCTTTAATGAAGAGTTTAGACTATTTTATGAAAATCTCTACAATATTGAAGCCTCACAGTATAGAGATGATGCACAAACAGAGACTTTTATTGATAGCTTACTAAGGGGTATGAAGATTTAAACAATTAATCCCAATGCAAGACATACATTTGATGCACATACATTATCTCATGGGAAGCGATGGAAAATGTAATTAAGGACACAGCGATAAGAGCCCGGGCACAGATGGGTTACCCCCCGCATATTAAAAACTTTTGCCCAATCAACCATACCGTATATCCAAGGTGTGTTTAAATCAATTAGAGAATCAGGGCACTTGAACGAATATGTCTGCAGCTCACATTATTGTTATCCCAAAACCTGGAAAGCATAGGCGAAATTGGGCAAGCTTTAGACCAATTTTACATATAAATGTAGACATAAAACTCCTTGCAAAAATATTAGAAAAACAGACTGAACATGTACCTACCAGAATTACTGAATCTAGACCAAACAGGATTTATATCCAAAAGAAAAGCAAAGACAAGACCAGAAGAATTATAAATATTTTGAATTTTTTTAAAACAAAACAAACCCAAAGGCATGATACTATCCATTGACAGAAAAAGTGTTCAACTAGGTACAATGGAAGTTTATGTTCCGTCTGCTAGAATGCATGGGAATTGGGGAAATGTACAGGTAATATGTTGAAGCCCTATCTAGTAACCCTCAGAAACGTTAAGGTAAATGGGTATCTATCAACACTAGCAAAATGCTTAAATGTACACGATAGGGCTACACACTATCCCTGTTAATTTTCATGTTAGTAGTGCAACCCATTTTGGAAACGATAAAGAACTACCCAGATATTACTTGTATAAAAATAAGGAACAGAGAGCATAAGATCAGCCTCTACGCCTACGATATTCTGTTAATCGTAATGAACCTACTAATATTGTTGCCAAACATAGTTAAAGTCCTGGAGACATATGGGCAAGCCTCCAACTTTAATATTAATCTATACAAAAATCAAGCATTAAACATAAGTCAAATACAAAAAGTTTTTTGCCTGACTAAAATAAAAAACACTTAATAAAGATTGCCTCTTCTCAATGACACAATATAGGAAGACATAATGCACATAAACTGAACTAAACACCTTTAACAGTCCTAATCCATATAGAAATACAATAGAAAAAAATGTAATCTATCTCTAAGAATATTTAAGACCTCCGCAAGGGAAAAGTTACCCGTGCAGAAATCTAGACCGGTTGTTCCACAAATAGATGGATATATAAATAAACATGCATGTAGACATAAATAGCTCAATATACAGAAATGGATGCCTAGAGAGAGATGTTCAAAGGCACACAATGAACAGAAAATACGTGCTCCCATGAAAAGAGTACAATGACACCACTGTTGGCCACACAGGTATGGATATGTCTTGCAGTAAATGGTATCTATTGAGACTTAGGTCCTCATGCAGTAAGCGCCAATAAGCCCCTTATTGCCAGCTTCTTGCAAAAAAAAGCCTACTGATATTCAGTAAGCCTCAAGAAGCTGGCGATAAGAACAAAACCCAACATTTTTTCGATAGCCGCGCAACAATAAGCCACTGATCAACATTTTTCCAAGCACACTCAATTCTAGTAGCCCCGAGCAGCTTCTCACAGCTGATCGCCGCTCTAGAATTGAGAGTTCCTCTCCAGATCGTCCCGCCACAAAAGGTTGTCAAGAAGGTGGGGAGAAGCGGCGATGAGCGTTGTGACGACACTTAGAAAAAATCAGGCCTTTCTCCTGCATCGGGTTAACCCCTTCAGCTACCCACCCGCAAGGCCTAAACACCCATCCTTGGGGCCACTACCCACTTCACCCACCCCCACTATCCACATTAAACACAAATACACACAAAAACCCCACTAGCCAACTCCTAGGCTCCTAATAAACATTGCAATATGTAATACACCACCTACGCCCTGTGCCCCCAACAACCCCTATATCCCCCTAACATACATCAAATATGTTTTTTTTTAATGCTCAGGAATGATACTATTGGCCAGCGGTGGCCCTCGGGTGGTCCCCGCAGATGTCCGGGTCCCTGGGTGGTTCCCGCAGGTGTCTGGGGGTAATCACTTGCCTGCGGTAACAATTCTATGGCCGAAAAAAAAACCATAAATATTTTAAAATAAATACACCCCGACTTATAACACATACACTACAGTAATGGGCAAAATTACTATTATCCACATATGGATACTAGTGCATTTGCCCATTTAAAATACAATAAGCAGCAGAAATAAAGTAAATAAATCTTGCACTCACCCCTGCCAGGCTACTACGATGAAGGCCGTCCTCATTCTCATCCCATCCGTGCCCTCCGGTGCTGCAAACAATACAGAAGAATAAAAAAAGACAATCTAATGTTCCCTAACCCCTTAATCACCTTTAGCGATTAACCGCTATAGTAATTAAGGGGTTAACCCACCCTCCCCCACTACCCACCCGGGAGGCCTAAACACCCTCCCCTACTACCCACCTGGGAGGCCTAACCACCCATACTTGGGGACAATACCCCCTTCACCCACCCCCGCTACCCACAATAAAAACAATACACATAACAGACCCACTACCCCACTCTTAGGCCCACAATAAACATTACCATATTTAATAAACAATATACAACCCAACCACCCCCTGTGCACCCCCATAAAAACATAATTTATTATTTTACATACAGGATTAATACCCTGGGCCGACGGGGGTTCCCGGTGGTACCAACAGGTGTCCACAGGCCCCACAGTGCACCCTGGGGGGTACCCACGGGTGTCTGGGGGCCTCCGGTGGGGCTCCGCTAGGCTCTGTGGTCAAAATATTTTAACATTTAAATTTTATTCCTAGTGTAGATGTGCAGGGGGTCTCTTGAGATGAACCGCATTGGTTTCAGGTCCGGGGACCCCCTGCTTCCTGATATACAGGCCCCGTTATGGGGTGCCGGTATCTCCTATGCATGAAGATGTCCCGATCACGTGACCGTGGGATGTAAATAAAGCAGAGAAATACCGGCAACCCATCACGGGGCCTGTATCTCAAGAAGTAGGGGGTCCCCGGACCTGAAACCAATGCGGTTCTGCTCCGGAGACCCTGTGCACATCTTCACTAGGTATAAAATTTAAATGTTAAAATATTTTTATTTCCGGCAAAATTATCCTTGAGATAGGCAGATCTCTCTGCAGCAGATAGATCTCGTCAGGTGAGCCCTTCTCGGAGGGCAGGTCATCTCGGCGCTGGCAACTTGCCTTGTTTGGAAATGTTGCTCTCCCTGGTATTCGGGCCTTTCTTCATACCGTGAGAGCAACTCAGCAAAAACATGGCGAGTTCAAAACCCAGCCAATAATTTTTTTCGGCGCTTACTGCATGAGGCTATTAGTTGTTCAAATGGAACAAATTTGTTCTCACGGACTGGAAAAAAAATATATATATATATATTGGGAGAAGGAGTTGCTCAGTGAGTACCGGCACTGACTGGCACTGAGTGTGAAGCAGAGGAACCTGCTTCAATTCCAAGTGTTGGCTTCTCGTGACTTTGCACAAGTTACTTTATCTCCCTGTGCCTCAGGCACCAAAAACATAGATTGTAATCTTTACAGGGCAGGGATCTGTGCCTGCAATAATGTCTCTGTAAAGCACTACGTAAAACTAGCAGCGCTATACAAGAAGATGCCATTATTATTTATTTATATATACTGTATATATTGTACTGTTTGCACCTATATGTTTTTCTAGTAATTTAACCAAGGGATAAAATTGATGTAGAAGAGATGCATTGCATACTGTATAGTGTATCGCATATGACTTTTTATACAGTATATAAAATATGAATATATATCATGTGATTATTATACCTCCCACTTTATTTCACTGTAAATATATTAGTAATGTAACAATGTTTATAGATTATATTACTTGTCTGTACA
This sequence comes from Ascaphus truei, assembly GCF_040206685.1. Classification (NCBI taxonomy): domain Eukaryota; kingdom Metazoa; phylum Chordata; class Amphibia; order Anura; family Ascaphidae; genus Ascaphus; species Ascaphus truei. The sequence continues at coordinate 392,570,818 of NC_134484.1, read as the reverse complement.
GTAATGTACTGTAAAACATTTTATTGATGTTTTTAATTGGCATTAGGGTAGTTTATTCCTTGTTTTACTATGTTAGGTCTTACTTTGTGCCAGCAGTGTTAAATGTCGCTATGTGCTTTAGAAAGAGTTTAATTGTCATACAATAGTGTTAATTTAATCAACAGGTTCACGTTCTCAACCTTTCAAGTCTGTGAGCAGTGCTGCATATGAACAGTAATCTATATATGTTTTAAATGTAAAACCAGTGATTAAATCTTAGTGAACAGTTTTTTTTATTCTAGCACTTGTTCACATTTAGAGTATACTATTATATGCTGTCATGCTATTATTAGAGAAACTGGAATGAATATATATGAAATTATATGGGATATTTTCTTTAAAATTATTTATTTTAGTATTCCTTCAATTGGGAACAAAGGTTGAGGGAATGGGAAGAAATTGAACCAATTATTAGATAGGATGTGGTGACATCATCTCATTTACATATGCACAAAAGTCAAGGAAGACTGAGGAGTGGTATGATGACATTTAAGTTTATTTGAATGAACACTTGCTTGCTGCAAACATTCAACCTGAGGAAGGAGTTTCCCTGAAACGTTGTACATCCAGGCACCTTCAATAACATAAAAAGATGAAGTACAATGCCTTGTGATGAGACTGATTTTTGAATAATGTGGTTATTGACGATTTCATTTGTGTTGCTGTTCTTTATGACAGAGTTGAGGTCCTGGCCATTTTTCACAGACCAGTATCAACGAATTAGAGGAAGCTATATCGCTGTTTAAAAGAGTGTGTTTTTATTTTGTTTTGTTTTTATATATGTTTTTGTTTTGATTAACTTATAAAAAGTAAATATGGAGGTCTTAGTAAACACATAATTGAGAAATTTGCTCTGGCAAGGTAGGTGTTGCTGATCTTACCTGGGAAAAAGCCTAGTGCTTGTCTTTAGAAGAGGAATCTGTATCCATGTAATGATAGGTAATGCAATAATTACAATGAAAACATCCAGGTTTAGAAGTTTAATCCATCTCTAAGATCCTTTCATTAGAATACATTTTCACAGTGTAGTCTATGATGTTTTTACTAGAGATGAGCAACTTATTTGCCAACATTTGAATTTGCCACAATTTTTTAAACATTTATTTGCAAGTGCAAATGTTTGAGGATATAAAACATTGATTCACAAGAAAAACATGAGTAGCTAATGAGTCCAGCAGGGAGCGCGTTAATCTCAGCCTGAAAGCAGGCTGTGGTAATTGACCAGCTTTCAGCTGGCTCATTATAAGGTTTTAAAAGTCTAGATCACAGCAGTATGAGGGCTCTCTGATCCAGGAAGGTACGCACCCTGGACTGCTGTAGAGAGACCTCGCTGCATTTGGGCTTGCCGTTGCTCTCCCCTCTCTCCTCCCTCTCCCCCCATCCAAAATTGGAAGCCAAAAGGTAAACTCACCTGCTACTGCTACTGGTTGTTATAGTTGGTAAGGGGCTTAGCCCTTCGATCAATAGTTAGGGACTAACCACTGTAATAGACAGCACTCCAGATAGTAGCTAGGCGTGTTGTTTTTGTTGCTCCTTTATGTTGAACGTAAGCTCTTTTATGTTACCCTGTTTTTGCTGCAGCTGGCCTGAGGAAAAAGCCTGTGTTTTGTTTAGGGTATATGGGCTGAATAAAACCCTACATTGATTTTCCCTAAAATTGTCTCTTGTTAAAACCTCTGCATGCATCTCCTACATATGTTGTGAGAAGTGGGATGATAGGTGGCCCTTGAATTTCAAAGGGGGCACAGAGACCACCAGTGAATTTGTTTTAGTTTTTTTGGAAAAAAATCCTGGAACGGCTTGCACAACAGGCAAAGGAAACACGCGCAGAGGTGACAAGAATAAGGAGCTACTAATCCAGGCAGAAATACAAGGTACACTGCACTTGATAAAGCAACAAATCACACAGTCTTACCAGGGGAGACTGTTACAGATGGTGACCCACACAAGGTATTGATCCTGGGAATAAATTCTGTCCATCACGTGTGTGAAAGAGAAAAAAAACCCACAGGTTTTTTAAATGACTGCTCAGCAGGAGTTAGATGGCTACAGGGACACCTGAGAGTTGTACGAACTCTCCAAGTAAAGTTGCAACATCTGTATGACTACCAGCTGTGATAATAGCATATACAGAAATGCATTGATGCAGTAGCACTTCTCGAGGTCAGTGTGAAGAATAGACCGAAAGTGCCAGAATGGAGGATAAAATGTATTTATTCTATAATAAACTCGGCCACATGAGTGACCCTTCAGGCCTTATGATGAAAATGAGAATGGCTCCTATGTGGTTTCAGCGACAGTGAGACGCATCAGCAAAATCCCAATATGATGTTCGGGTTTCCAAGAGCATGGACACATGGAAGACTCAAGTCCCTACACCATGAATCTAATGGTGGCAGCAAGAGCAGGGCCCACTGAATGCCAAATAATTCTTCCATCTACTGCAAACCAAGCATGGTGGGTGAAGTGAAACGGCGGAAGTTTCAAACAATGAATGGGATCTCAGTACTGTTGATACCTTAGGGCCTATCAAAAAAAAAAAGAAAAGAGGTTCTCATCTTATCATTGAGGTTGCAGAAACATTCGGAGCTGACCCAGAGATGTCAGAAAGAAGACAACATTTTCTGCAGTCTAGACTTAATGACGGAATAATCCCAGGAATAGCAGAATCACTGAACAGCCCAATGTAGAGGTCGTGTGCCCTGAAGAGGTGTCTATGTGGTTCTGACAGTGAGAATCCCTTAATTAGCCATACCAGGAAAAAGTGAGTTACGATCCCTTGACTTGCACTGAAAACACTCTTCAAAGTGTCCAGCATTACTGTAATCTCACCATGAACAATTGGAAAAGGATTGAGAAGCTAATGTCAAGCTACAGAGGTATTCCTTCCCAGCTCTCCTTGCGTATGCAGCTTGGGAAATAACAGAGCATCACTGCATGGTCATTCGGAGGACCTGATGATTGAGCTGGAGACAGCAAATGCTGCTATTGCCACCATGGATGAGAAACACAGCCACTCTGATTAACTTATTGTTTACAAAAACCAAAAGGAGGAGGCCCAAGCAAAGTTGGAAGTCTCTCAGAAAGAGGCTTGCTCTGTCAGGAAAGAGTTGGAAGTCTCCCAGAAAGAGGTTCACAATCTCAGCACAGAGCTGGAAGTCTCTTGCCTGGAGGTCAGCGATTTCAGCACAGAACTGGAAATCTCTCTAAAAGGAGGTTTACAGTCTCTGTAAAGATCTGGGAGTCTCTCAGAAAGAGATTCACAGTCTTAACACAGAGCTAGAAATCGCTAAAAAGCGGTTTGCAGTCTCAGTACTGAACTGGAAGTCTCACAGATAGAAGTTTACCTCCATATTAATGAACAATTGGTTAACTGAGGAAGAAGTTCATAAGCGACTTGAAAAAATTAAAGTAAATAAGGCACCTGGCCCCGATGGCATACATCCAAGAGTTCTCAAGGAGTTAAACTCAGTAATAGCCAAACCATTATATTTAATATTCAAGGACTCCATTTCCACAGGCTAAGTACCACAAGATTGGCGTAAAGCAGATGTGGTGCCTATATTTAAAAAGGGAGCTAGATCACAACCGGGAAATTACTACTTGTAAGCCTGACTTCAATAGTAGGGAAACTACTTGAAGGTTTAATACGGGATAATATTCAGGAATACCTAATGCAAAACAAAATTATTAGTAATAGTCAGCATAAATTTATGAAGGATAGATATTGCCAAACTAACCTTATTTGTTTCTTTGAGGAGGTAAGTAGGAATTTAGACCAGGGTAATGCAATTGATGTGGTCTACTTAGATTTTGCAAAGGCTTTTGATACGGTTTCACACAAGAGGTTGGTGTACAAAATAAAGAAAATTGGACTCAGTAATAATATATGCACCTGGATTGAAAACTGGTTAAAGGACAGACAACAGAGGGTTGTCATAAATAGAACTTTTTCAGGTTGGGCTAAAGTCGTGAGTGGAGTACCTCAGGGATTGGTACTGGGACCCCTGCTTTTTAACTTGTTTATTAATGACCTTGAGGTTGGGATCGAGAGCAAAGTCTCCATCTTTGCTGATGATACTAAATTGTGTAAGGTAAGGTAATAGAATCAGAGCAGGATGTAATTTCTCTTCAGAAGGACTTGGAGAGACTGGAAACGTGGGCAGGTAAATGGCAGAAGAGGTTAATACAGATACATGTAAGGTTATGCATTTGGGATGCAAGAATAAAAAGGCGACTTACAAATTAAATGGAGATATATTGGGGGAATCCTTGATGGAGAAGAATTTAGGAGTGCTTGTAGACAGCAGGCTTAGCAATAGTGCCCAATGTCATGCAGTAGCTGCAAAGGCAAACAAGATCTTATCTTGCATCAAACGGGCAATGGATGGAAGGGAAGTAAACATAATTATGCCCCTTTACAAAGCATTAGTAAGACCACACCTTGAATACAGAGTACAATTTTGGGCACCAATTCTAAGAAAATACAGTATGGAACTAGAGAGAGTGCAGAGAAGAGCCACCACATTAATAAAAGGGATGGGCAATCTAACTTATGAGGAGAGGCTAGCTAAATTCTATTTATTTACATTAGAAAAGAGGCGTCTAAGAGGAGATATGATAACTATATACAAATATATTTGGGGACAATACAAGGAGCTTTCAAAATAACTATTCATCCCACGGGCAGTACAAAGGACTCGGGGCCATCCCTTAAGGTTGGAGGAAAGGAAATTTCACCAGCAACAAAGGAAAGGGTTCTTTACAGTAAGGGCAGTTAAAATGTGGAATTCATTACACATGGAGACTGTAATGGCAGATACAATAGATTTGTTCAAAAAAAGGTTGGACATCTTTTTAAATAGGATGGTATACAGGGATATACCAAATAAGTATACATGGGAAGGATGTTGTTCGAGGGATTAATCCGATTGCCAATTCTTGGAGTCAGGAAGGAATTAATTTTTCCCCTTAATGGTTTTTTTTGTTTGCCTTCCTCTGGATCAATAAGTAAGTATAGATATAGGATAAAGTATCTGTTGTCTAAATTTAACATAGGTTGAACTTGATGGACGTACGTCTTTTTTCAACCTCATCTACTATGTAACTATGTAAGTTTGCACTCCCAAAAGAGAGCTACTGCACCGACACACTTTATTCGAGCAAATACCCAGTATGTACCTGGCAGATACCTGGAATGCGCCGCTCCTCACCTCTGACAAGCCTCGTTGCGTTTGCCTTACCAGCCTGGGTTCATGCCTGGCTGACGGGCGGCTGATCTGTTAAATGATAATGATTAGGATTTAATAGGCTGCAATGCTTCGCGTGTCTACCAGATGGCATAAATACATGAATTGTAATGCAGTATATATATATATATACTGTGCAGTATTGCAGCCAGTGGGAATAAAATGCTTCAATCCCTGCTTGGAAAATAACCCAATGCACTCGGGCAGAAAACAGTCACAAACCTCAATACACCCGGGTATACCCGAATTCGTGGGACTAGCCGAGCTCGAATAAAGTGTGTCGCCAGTGTAGAAGTCTCGTGCCAGGCAGTACGAAGTCACAGCAGAGTGTGTAAATCAGGCCTGCACAACATACGGCCCGCGGGCCGCATGCGGCCTGCCCGGCCTCTCTGTGCGGCCCGCGATGAGATTTAAAAAAAAAAAAAAACTTTAAAAAAAAAAAAAAAAAATTTAAAACTTCAAGTTAAAAAAAATGGTGGCGATTCCTCGCGGTCCCTGGGGTGATGTGAGGTGCATTGAGGTGAGGTGCATTGAGGTGAGGTGCAGGGGGGTGAGGTGCATTGAGGTGAGGTGCAGGGGGGTGAGGTGCATTGAGGTGAGGTGCAGGGGGGTGAGGTGCATTGAGGTGAGGTGCAGGGGGGTGAGGTGCATTGAGGTGAGGTGCAGAGGGGCGTGAGGTGCAGGGGAGGTGAGGTGCATTGAGGTGAGGTGCATTGAGGTGAGGTGCATTGAGGTGAGGTGCAGGGGGGTGAGGTGCAGGGAGGTGAGGTGCAGGGGTGTGAGGTGCAGGGGAGGTGAGATGCAGGGAGGTGAGGTGCAGGGAGGTGAGGTGCAGGGAGGTGAGGTGTAGGGGAGGTGAGGTGCAGGAAGGGTGATGTGATGTGAGGTGCAGCGGAGTGAGGTGCAGGGAGGTGAGGTGCAGGGAGGTGAGGTGTAGGGAGGTGAGGTGCAGGGGGGTGAGGTGCAGGGGAGGTGAGGTGCAGGGGAAGTGAGGTGCAGGGAAGGTGAAGTGCAGGGAGGTGAGGTGCAGGGAGGTGAGGTGCAGGGGGGTGAGGTGCAGGGGAGGGGAGGTGCAGGGGAGGTGAGGTGCAGGGAGGTGAGGTGCAGGTGAGGTGCAGGGAGGGTCAGCAGCAAATTACGCCTATAATACTGTATGTATGTATATATATATATTTATATATATATATAATCTTTAACTGTGTATGCAATGTCTTGTATATAATGTATACCCTGTTCACTTATGTAACTGTATTTGTAACCATGTTTTATTTTTCATCTTAACTCTATGCTCAGAATATTCTTGAGAACGAGTGGTAACTCTCAATGTATTACTTCTTGGTAAAACATTTTTTAACAAATAAATAAAGACACTACAGGAATGTGAAGAAAGCTGCCGGTGTGATTAAGTCCGGTTATAAATCCTACATAATAAGGTTCAAGCTGTCCGTTCCTACAGTATAACCGCATCTGCAATGCTGTCTTAGGGCCTCATGCAGTAAGCGTTGATTATGTGAAATCGGCAATCTTACCGATTAGTCATGTTATTGGCGTTTTTTCCTCTCCGTATGCAGTAAGTGCCGAATACATTCAAAATCAACCCGAAAACAAATCCGCCCACTCTCACGATGATTAGCCGATCACACACAGGTGTATCGGCGTGCGTGGCGCGGTGCTGATAGGTTGCCCAATCACAAATCTTGCTGAATCAGGCGAAACAAGCATGTTTTGGATTGCGCGCCATATTTAAAGGCAACGTGTACTGCTAATCATTCTCTGTGTTGTTGGGAGTGAGAGAGAGAGAGACGCACAGAGCTGGCTGTTTGAAGATTTGCATATTGACTGAGAGACTTGTTGTGTATTGGGTGAGCTTTGTCCATTGTTGTTTTGTTTACATCTTTGTCTTGTTTTATATGTGGAAGTGTTTCGTGTGATTGGCTGTACATTTATTGTCTGTTTTTTGTGAGTGCTGGAAGTATGCCCGCAAAGCGTGGGAAGAGTGATGCTGGTGGGAGTGGGAGTGCTACTCGTGGGAGTACGCGTCGGAGTGAACGTACTGTTCAGGGGAGTGATGTTGCTGAGAGTGAGAGTGGTGTTGCAGGGAGTGGGAGTGCTGTTGCTGGGAGTGGGAGTGCTGGTGCTGGGAGTGCTGGTGCTAGGAGTGTGAGTGCTGGTGCTAGGAGTGTGAGTGCTGGTGCTAGGAGTGGGAGTGCTGGTGCTAGGAGTGTGAGTGCTGGTGCTAGGAGTGGGAGTGCTGGTGCTGGGAGTGCTGCTGGTGGCGCAGTTGCTGATGGGGTGGATGGTGGTGGCGTGCTTGCTGGTGGGCAGCTTTTGGAGGCTCTTCCATTGGAAGAAGGAGAGTCCAGTCAGCACCAGCCAAGCTCTGACCCTAAACCTGCTCGGAAGAAACGTGTGGAGAAGCCACGTAATCCTCGCTTCAATGACCAGGAAAATACAGCTCTTGTCACTGGCATTCTGGAGCACTATGACAGTATATACGGACATTTACTAGGTAAGTGTACATTTACATTTATTATTCAAATACATGTGATCCTAGGTCATCTGAGTTTTGTTCATATGCAAATATGGCTTCACAATATCTTTCTATGTTAATTAGTCTGGAAACACAGCTTTTTAGCATGCCTTACAAGGACAACTAAACACAGGCGGTCAATTTGCCATAACTGCATACAATATGAATGCAACCTTGCTTACATGTATAGGTTTAGTAGTGAATGCTCATGTGCTTCACATATTACACATAAAACAGCATGTTTGCTATCTCTTGGAACAGCTAGCAGTGTAGGAAACTGGTGCTTATATTATTATTCATTTACCTCATATATTTGATATGTTTTTCAAGGGCGGACAAGTTCAGCAAGCAGAAAAGAAATGTGGGACACAATAGTCATTGGTGTCAATGCGTGTGGGAATCATGTGAGGGACAAGCGGAATTGTCACAAGAGATTTGATGATATTAGGTCCAAATTGAAAAAGAAAATACAACACCAACGCGTGCATGCTACTGGCACTGGAGGTGGGCCCACACCACAACGTCTCATATTAAGTCCATTGGAGGAGCTGCTTCGGGCAAAATTACTTCCCGTCGTCGTGGAAGGCTTACCTGGTGACCGTGATATAGGAATTTACCCCTCACAATTTCCACCAGGTGAGAAATATTACTGTACTAGGCGTGTCGTTGCTTACAGTTATTTTGCATAGTTACACTGCTTTTTATACTGTCTTCACAATATAAGCATACCTGCATCTATATATGTATATGTCTGATTCTGTATATATATATATATCTAAATAGACATATATGTTGTAGTCCTACTAAAAGCAGTAACTAATATAGCACGTGCCATTGCGTGCTCATTTACATGTGAATTCCCAAAATGCATTGCTGCAGTGGAAGCAATTGATGGTGGGCGAAGATGGGGAACAACAGGGTAGTACACATGTGTAACACATGTTAATCAGAAATTATTACTAGCTACAGGTACAGAACAGAAATATGTAGAATATTATTGTGTATTTATTTATTTTACTCCGACAAACATGACATTACTGCCTATTTTAAGCATGCATCAAATATATTGCATGCAACGGCCTACAAACATCACTTGCACTAACACATCTATAGTTGTTTATGAAAAGGTCCATTTTTGCTTTAAGTCATATACAGACAGCATAATGAGGCACACGTATCATATTTTATGTCATTGTTTTCATAACTTCAAAACTGCACACGACTATTTAGCTCATCTACCATTGTGTTAAAGCAGCTGCAATTAATATCTCATCACAGCATACACTTCAACAGAGGGGGTGGGGTTCAGCACACACACTAATTACAGCCTCATTTTAGGGGCAACTTAGTTCACACCATTTTCACCTGTTTCAAGTAATTGAAAGGTGTGGCTCATTAGGCTTTTTGGGGAAGGGAAAACCGTTCTTACAACCTCACTAGCACAACTGAAGTTAATCACACTCATTTGAAAGCTTCACTTTAGCTACTAAATGCCCCAACAACTCATTACTTATCAAACCGTACGTCACACATTAGTTCACTCATATCTATAGTTGAACTACTATCAACGACACATTATCACACACTGCATGTCTTGTCTTGTTTAGTCACAGCCACATTCATGTGTGCCACATCTTATATTAATGTACCACACATATCCTCTACCAAAAACAACACTTTTTGCAATATGACCACCTTCATGATTACCATTGTGAATGGTCATCTCATGATAGTTATGTACATTATGATACTGATATCACTACACAACATATGATTTTTATGTACTAATTTAATGTATTTTTCCTCACGCATTACTGCAGAACCATAGTATGTTGTATGTTAGGGAACTCAAAACTTCTAAGTACACAGGCATGTACATTGTTATTACAACTATTTATGTTCACTTTCACACACACATTTTGGGTTAAGGAAATGATGCTGTTAGATACTCATAAATACAGAACATACAATAACTGTTTGTTCAATATTTACACATGTAAATGTAAAACTTATGTTATTGTTATATATAGTTGCCCCTGAAGGACATGTGTCACCTGAGACTGAACAAGTGTCTTCACCTGGGTCAGCCAGCTCAACACACCTAGAAGGTGAGTGTATCAGTTGGTGGCCATATAATATGTGCTCTTCTATATGTTATGTTGTCATGTTCATTATTTGTTTTGCACATCTTCTTTAAATAGGATTACTTAGTGTCAGTGAAAATGAAGTGTAAGGCAACTTGTATTGTGTTAGTGATGTTAACTATCATGTAGGAGTTTTGAGTTTACAGCAAGTTTTCATTCACTCATATTTCATACTGAGTCCAAACATTATTCTTAAGTCAAGGTAGTTTTTAATGTGAGGTTATAAAACGTATGGAAACATGTTAGTTGTTACTTATGACACAGTACAATTACATAGTAACACAGCAGAGATTAACATGACATTTAATAATTTGTACATTTATTTGTAGAACATGATGAAGAGGATTATGATGATGATGATGATGACGCCACCGCCATACACACACAAATAGAAGCAAGTGACCATGAAGACGTTCCAATTGAAACTGTTTTACCGGCAAATCGTCCAGCAAATACGACATACGATGCAATTGTAGCTTCTGAGGAAAAATTGTGGAAGCAGAAAATCGTCGCCATTCTGACTTCATGACAGTGCTGGAAAGGATGATTGCACTGCAGGAAGAAACAGTTTCACAATTGGCACATCTCCACAGAGTCATCATTGAAGTGCCGAAACAGTTGCAAAAAATCAACACCTCATTCGAAGCATTAGTTGTTCAGCAAACACAAGCTAATTACTGGAGAATGACTAATGTACCACAATTCAACACCTCCCAGCCAGGATCTGTTCATGCAGGTCAGTTTTCACCACATTCATCTGATATTCATTCACCAGGCCCAAATGTTACCGGTCAAGTAGCAGAGATTACTGTGCAGGTTCCTGACGACATACTACCACTGCCATCTGTACAAAATCAGCAGCTGACACCTACAAAGGAGCCCACAAAAACAAAATACAAGCAGTTACTACTGACCAGTTTTTGGTCAAAAACAACAAAAGACACACATGAAACAGACCAACCATCACTTGTGCAGTGTCTACCAACTTGCTCACAGTCACTACCCAAAAGCCCTGTAGGTGAATCACTGCCCAAAAGCCCTGTAGGTGAATCACTGCCCAAAAGCCCTGTAGGTGAATCACTGGCCACAAGCCCTGTAGGTGAGTCACTGGCCACAAGCCCCGTAGGTGAACAGTCACTGCCCAAAAGCCCTGTAGGTGAGTCACTGCCCACAAGCCCTGCCCGTGAAGTGCCAGAGGCCACTCAAAGTGGCTCTGCTGTGCCTAAAGTTGGTGGCAAAAGAAAAAGGAAAATTCAAGAGACAACAAGCAGGCCTGTTACTCGCTCGCAAAAGGAACAAAAAAAATAAATGTTATAATTCAGAAAATATGTCTTTGGCCTTGTTTTGTTGACTTCACATTATCTAATTACTATTGTATGTATGCTGAAGACTGTGTTGTTTCCAAACTTTCAAGTATGTTCTTGTACACGTGAAGTTTTGGAAATGTTAACACTCAATTAATGAATAGTGTTATAAATATTTATGTATTAATCGTCTGTTCAGTAATGGTCCACCTGGAACCAGTTGCAAAGTTTAGAGAAGCTGCCATTGACTTTGCAGCAAAACATTGCATTTGGGTGTGTTAATTGATGTAAGAATTGCATATGCATATTAGTCACATGCATTTATAAAAACACCTAAGTAACTGCAAACATCTTTCTTGTACGTGTACAGCAGGATTATGTGTAAATTATTACTTACCTTTGCCTTGCTTGGGCATTCTAATTTTGTCCTTTAATCATTTGTGTGTTCTTGTTTCAATAACATCTCAGAATGTATAAAAATATATATACACACACTGAGTGTGTGTGTGTGTGTGTGTGTGTGTGTGTGTGTGTGTGTGTGTGTGTGTGTGTGTGTGTGTGTGTGTGTGTGTGTGTGTGTGTGTGTGTGTGTATATATATATATATATATATATATAGTACTATATAAACTGGTATACATGTATTTTACAAACTAATACACTTCATGCTTCCTTGTGAAAGCACACTATTTTAATAATACAGGCATAATGTTTGAGAAATATCCTAAGTATGAGACTCTAACAGTATTGTGCTTAAACAAATGTTTATTACTTCATTCAATCATGTTTCTCACCATTTAAATAGGTTTCATACAAGGTATACTTACTGCCATCAATGTTGTGTGTACTCCTGCAATATTAAAAAAAATAAAATATAATATATAAATATATATATTTTTATAAGAGAGATATATTTAGATATATATATATACACACGTATTTAAACTCATGCAGACAGGGAGTTAACCAGACTTTCACATACACACAGAAATGTAAGCGGGGAAAAAACATTTCTTTTTGCAGGTGTGTGTTTGTACTGATATGCCTGGCTAAGAAATATTTTCACACAGTGGTCTTTGTTAGTGTTCAAAAAAACACTATGTGAACGCATTCAAATTCTAGGGATGTTTTTCACAAACGAGATAAAAGAAGGAGAAATGTTTCTCCCACAGTCCCATATCACAAACCACAACTGTTAACCCAATTAGACAAACAAATCCAATTGGCGTTTGAAATAAGGAGTCAAAGTAGTTAGTTTGTTGACCTTGACAAGGAAAAACAGGAGTTTGTTAGCCATTCAGCACATTCATTTTGATGAGCAAATAACACAGACCTGTACACAGCTTTTGTGCTACTCAGACATGGCTGATGAATTCGTTAACAATATTAATCCCCTTTTAGGGTATAAGTACATGATCTGTGAAGCGATCTTGAACAGTCGCGGACAGAAAGCAAGCACACGCCAAATCGATGATTTCATTCGAGCAAAATATCCTTATTACCAAGACCGTAAGCATGCACGGAATTTTAATTCCTCAATAAGATTCACTTTATCAAGTAATGACTTTTTTGAACGTGACCAGGATAAGCTACAACACACCTATGGTTTCTGGAAGATTGCCCCGGAAAAACAATTTCTCCTGAAAGACGGCACTTATATTGTCGTGAAAGGCATATTTATTCCTAATGGCAATAGCAATGTATCCGCTACTACTGATCCGTTTGAATCGATACGTGCTGCAATATCTGCAGCCTCCATTCCTGAAACCCACATTGTACAAGAACAAAAGTACTATGATTATGTACCAAGCCTTTCAGCTGAAAATGCATTGGAATGGGAACCCGAAGAAATGAACCTACCTCCCGACCAATTATTTGAAGAAAGCAGTGGCGATTCCTACGAGCGCATCCTGGAGGAGATATGTGTCATACTGGATTCAGCGGTTGGGTCAAGCGTGGATGAAAATGCCTTGCATTTCTGGAGCGACCAGTTGCAGCCAGGCGAAGAGTTAATTCTAGAAGAATGGTAAATATAACAATCGTTATGCGTTGACTCTGCGTTTAAATTTTTTTTTTTTTTGTAACCACCATTTTCACTTTCAATGCGTGGATACAGCGTAACATTGCAGACTGCATAACATGTAGCGATCACAAATAAATTGTTTCCTAATACAATATAGTAGAACCTGAAAGAGTAGTACACATTGCTGACGGTATACATATACGTACTTTCCTATCCCTTTAAACATATTAGCAACATTTTTCCATAACTCTAACACATACCTGTTTTGTTATCATGCAACATCTACAACATTGAAAACCGGGTCCACCACGTATGACGTGGGACCCTTGTCATGGGCCAAGGCGTCCTTAAAAAGGATTACGGATGTAAGTCCCGCCCCCAAGCGACGTGCGCGCCTCAAAGCCTATTGGCTGTCATGTTTTGTTATAGTAACGGTAACTGCAGTGTGTGATGCGTGCGGCTCAGTGTTTGTAGGCGTACCCTGGGCGTTAGCCGAATGTTAATTGAGTGGGAGGAGTGTTAGCGTGCGTTTCACGCTGGCTTAACATGACGTCACACGTATTGCATTTGCGCATTGTGTTATCGGCCGTCCTTTCTGTCCAAACACGTCTGGTTTAAAAGAATACAGATGTACTCGTTTAGAATGATTTTAGTTTCATCTTCATTGTATTTGAAATAAAGATGTGATGTTTACTGGTATTTTCTACATGTATTGAACGCACAACGTTCGCTTTGTTTTGCGCATGCGCTAACAGTTAGTGGAGCCAAGCGTGAAGTGCGTGCGCACACTAAGATGTGCGCGCACATTTTTCAGTATACAGGCAACGTTCACTTCATATACATAGTTATGGCTGCTACAAATGATAATAAAAATTACATACTGATGTACACTTGTAGTTGTAACATATAAATGAGTGACGTGTGTATGTACACAATCATATAGAGCTGTGTAACGCGTTGTCACGGATACATATATAGTAAGGTGCCATATTTGACCATCATGTGTTTGCTGTATTTCAGAGATGTCGGGGAAGATACAATCGGATCAATGTATGATTTCAGAAGAGTCTACCTTTATATGAGATGATTGTGAGGAGGAGCCACCGACTACTATACTACATATGGAACTAATTTTATATTGCTTGCAGCGCTTATTAACAAACAATTAAAAAAGTGATACCCTTATGCCTATATTGCATAAGCACTTAATTAACATAATGATGTTGCAAAATAGTGCCTCTTGAATTTTTCTTGAGTGTTCTTTAATGACTACTAACATTTTATGACATGGTGTGTTTTTTATATAACAACCATTCCCACTCTGCTAACACATTTGTGTATTCTATTGTGTAATGGAACGTATGACTGTCGAAACTATGTAACAATAATAATAATAATAATATGAGCATGTTCATGTATAGGGCTGCTAGTTGTACGCAGCGATTTACAGACACATGTTTCAGGCTGAGGTCCCTGGCCCGTGGAACGTACAAATGTTTTTTTGCCGCATGAGGCACAGGGAGATAAAGTGACTTGGCCAAGGTCACAAGGAGCCCACACCGGGAATTGAACCAGACTCCCCTGCTTCAAACTATCAGTGCCAGTGTGTGTCTTTACTCACTGAGCCACTCCTTCTCCCAATGTAAAGGACACTTACACTGGCGACACACTTTATTCGAGCTCGGCTAGTCCCACGAATTCGGGTATACCCGGGTGTATTGAGGTTTGTGACTGTTTTCTGCCCGAGTACATTGAGTTATTTTCCAAGCAGGGATTGAAGCATTTTATTCCCGCTGGCTGCAATACTGCACAGTATATATATATAAACTGCATTACAATTCATGAATTTATGCCATCTGGTAGACACGCGAAGCATTGCAGCCTATTAAATCCTAATCATTATCATTTAACAGATCAGCCGCCCATCAGCCAGGCATGAACCCAGGCTGGGAAGGCAAATGCAACGGGGCTTGTCAGAGGTTAGGAGTGGCGCATTCCAGGTATCTGCCAGGTACATACCGGGTATTTGCTCGAATAAAGTGTGTCGGTGCAGTACAACCAAGTAGCCATTTATATTTAAAATCTCTTGTTACATGGGTATGTAGATAAAATGGTTTGGGACTGTAGCAAATAATATTACTGGCCAGATGTTATGGTCCCCTCCAATGCATGATGTTCTGAATATGACATCACCATCATGTTATGAAGTACGTTTCTGTGTATATTTCATTAACCTAACTAACTATAGTTTACGGTGTTTATTAATCGTTTAAAAATACATAGTATAGTCAATATGATGATATAAGCTACCATAATAAAGCTGGTGTTATCATTTGTCGGTGTTATACATGGATCCTACACCAATTGATAGAGACACAAACAGTTGTCTTAAAAAGTGTGTCTATGCTAGTGATTAATGTGCTCCCGTAAGTAAACAAATAAGTACAGTTATCCCCTTTTCTCCAAACACCTCTATATTACATTAATGGAAATTATAAGGAAACATACATAAAATGTGATGAAATGTGAGTAATCATTTTGTAATACAATGCACATGATACCTCAAGAGTAGCTAAATGCATATACATGATACAGAAAGTACATATATGTAACATTTGTGTTTAAACCAATATGTTGGGTTTTTAGTTCAAATAATTATAGGAAGATTGAGGTAGGCACATCTTATGAGAGATGTCAGCAAATATACATACCATGATCAGTCATACTGCAAATATACCTATAATGCAAAGGAACAATATATAAATTGCAAACATTGACATGCCATCTTCAGTACCGTAAACAACACATCAAAGTGTGTATTTGGTGTTAAATGTGCAACACCATGTATATTTAATGACATTCAAAATGTAAATGAGCCTGGTGTACACATCATATGGATGTACATGTTACACTGCACCAATAACATTGTATGTAAGCATACTAGAAGCATGAATGAGTATGGGCATAATATGTGTATTGTGTTAGCATAAGGAACAACACAATGCTAAAATATTAGTGCTTTGTTACCCCAGTTGTATTCACATACACACAACTAAAGTACAATTGAAGAGGGATTATATAACCTGTGCAACAATAACATACCGGTGCCACATCCCTTTGTGCACACAGCAGAGAAAAGAAAGGTGTGCAACCCATATTCATCTGTGTCCTAACAGAAGGTTATATAAAAAAAAATTATTGTTAAGATAACATAATGTAAGTATAAAAGTAGAACTTGGAACATATCTGTTTTTACTTACAAGAAAAAAATGAATTGATGAGATTCTGGCGTGTCTGGCCACCACTGGCTGTTTGTTCATTTTCAGCAGCTACATGGGTGGGATGCTCGTCTACCAAAGGCTCAGCTAGGTCTGATTGTACATTGTGCCTGAGTGCAACATTGTGCAAAATGCAACAGGCAAGGATAATATCAGAGACTTTTTGAGGCTTGTATAGAAGAGCCCCACCAGTTCTGTCCAGACACCTAAATCTGGTCTTGAGTAGGCCAAATGTCCTCTCTATAACAGATCTTGTAGATATATGGGCTGCATTGTACCTCTCCTCTGCTTCAGTTTGAGGGTTTAGCACCGGAGTCAAGAGCCACGGCCTAATTCCGTATCCTGAGTCACCTATAATGAATGGAGCACACATAAGCTTACATTAGTGATCAAATTCTACAATGCCAACATTCCTAAATAAAAATGTGTTTTGTGTTATAACATGTAAATGTGTACTCACCCAGCAGCCAACCATATTCAAAAGGTCCCTCTTCGAACGCATGGAAGACTGAAGAGTTCCTCAGGATAGAGGAATCGTGACTGGAACCAGGGAATTTGGGTACCACATGCATTATCCTCATCGTGGCATCACATACCACCTGTACATTGAGTGAATGGTAGTGCTTCCGATTGCGGTACACATGCTCACTCTGACTAGGTGCAATCAAAGCAACATGTGTGCAATCGATTGCACCCAGCACACATGGTATCCCTGCTATATTATAAAAGCCAGTCCTGACTTCCAGCCACTCTGTCGCCTCTGTAGGAAAATGAATATAATTCCTAGCGCGTCTATTGAGTACATAGAGAAACTGGGTCAAGGCCCGCGAGAATGTAGATTGCGAGACCCCGCCCACTATGCCCACAGTTGTCTGGTATGACGCGGAAGCAAGATAATGTAATGAGCACAGCATTTTAACAAGCCCAGGGACTGCACGACCCCTGGCTGTGAATAAATCTAAATCTCCCCTTATCTCCTGATAAAGAGCTAAGATTGCTGCTGAACTCAAACGATAGCGACTTACAATCTCCTCCTCACTCATCCCATCTAACAGGGTTCTCTCCCTGTACAGACGCGGACGAGGCACAACTTGTCTCCTCTGTCTTCTCCTCTGATCTCCTTTCCCTCTCCCTGTCCCTCGGCCTGTCCCTCTCCCTGTCCCTGTCGTATCCGCGTCACTGTCCCTGTCACTGTCCCTCGGTGTGTCCCTCCCTTGCCCTATAAGATTGTCTTCATCATCAAGCATGTCATAGAAAAGAATGTTCCTCCGTCTCCTAAACAATCTCAACATTTTGAAATGAGTAGCTGTGAATGAGCAGGTAATGGGCGTCCTTTAAATAGGTATAATGATGTCAGGTGACATAGTAAAATGCAAGGTTTTACATGAACATAATAAAGTACTTGTGTGGCAAGCTGTGTGCAGTTGTTGTGTGTATTCTGCAGGGAATGATGATATTTGCCAATGATGTGACGTGATGCTTTGTATAAACATTGCTTGCAAATAAATAGTTGCATGTGCAATGCATGTAAAACTTGTGAACGCAAGAGTCAGTCATGTAATGAGACAAAAAGGCTGAGATTGATGTGGGAAAAGTTTTGTGTAACATGTGTAATTAGGCATGTTATTGTGACATGTTGCCAACAATGAATAGTCGTGTGCATATGCATGCATTTCTGTAAGGAGGATAGTTGGTATAGAATGAGTTAACAAGGTGTCCCAATGCTGAATTACTGTACATGTGTGTATAAGTTAGGTTGAAGTGCTTGTAATGCTACGGTTATAATGTAAATATGCAATGTGATTGCGCGTCCAATAAGTGACGTCATGAAAATAGGGAGGACCAAACGTAGATGTAAACATGAGAATTTAGATGTACATGAACGTTTAAAGATGCGTGACACATTACAAGCATTGTGTAATGTAAAGGAACATGAATATACGGTGTATGTGTGACATGTGTGACATGTGTAACATCATGTAAACAATTGTCGATCAATGCAGTAAAATGTGTGCTATGATGTGAGGTTCTCCTTTAAGAGTTGAGTATAGTATTTTCCCTTGCCACATCATCACATGATGAGTAATGTGACCCGCAAATGCTGCAAACATGTAAAAGTATAATGTTATGCAAATAATACACGTCAGCCGTGACACAATGCAGGGAATGCCCCCCACACTGTAATGCAAATGACGTTTGTATTGTGAGCAATGAAACGTAAACAGTACTATACTGTTATACGTCCCCGCTCCATTGACTCCATTGATGTACAGAAGATTTTTTTTTTCTAAGTGCCGTTCCGGCAGCCTTAGCGATCGTTCTCCCGTCCAAACTGCCAACTTTAGTTGGCGGGAGAAATCGGCCATAACATCTCAATTTCGTAGTGCCGATCAGCCCCGATAAGCTGTTTTTTTTTGTTGAATCCAGCCGATTTAAAAAAGTGGCGATCAGTGGCGAAAACAGGCTTATCGGCAGCCGACTGGCCATAACAAAATAATCGGCTCCGAAACCTGGCGAAATCAAGCACTTATCGGCGCTTACTGAATCTCAAACCCAATTTTGGCTATAAAATGGTGATAATTCCCTTATCAACGCTTACTGCATGAGGCCCTTAGTGCTGGTCTGCTTTCCACGAAATGCAGAAAAGAAGGACCGGTTACAACTGAGACGTGCAATACAAATCCAGTCATGCTACCTTGCCCACATGGTCTGGAACAGATTTCTTACTACAGATGTAGTGTAATTTACTTTCTGCAGTAGCTCGCAGAGTACGTCTGATCTCCCGATGTTTTGTCGGCTGCTCGCTGCTCGCAACTGACTTGTGAATGCACCGCGACCAGAAAAAATTGAATTTTTGCATTGGTTGAAGAATTCTGCAGTAATGCTAGGCGGCACTAAAGTGCTAGTGTGTCTTTAATCTAAATGCAATCCCTTATTCCCGTTTAATTCGCATGATATGATATCCCATTTATTTAAATTGAACCCACCATATATTCCCGTAAAAACTTCTGATGACTAAAAAGTATTTTTTAAAAATATATATTTTTTTAGATTACAAAAAATGACAGTTTAGAGACCAAATTAAAGACTGAAATTATACAATTTTCTTCAAAACTCATAGTATTGGCTATGTTGATCAGTAGATAAATTATCTTATCCAAATATATGCTCTCAACTTAGATCTAGCACCTGCGTCTACTCTAAATCAATCATATAACATACATTGGATAGCTGCGTGACCTAAACTAAGTGATAAAAATATAGTGATTAAACTAAATTGGTGTGACCATAAAATGGTAAAAGTTTCATGAATTACTGTACATTACCTGACAATATTGCTGGGTGTGTTTCCTACACAAGCCCAATATTGATGCTCATCAGCCTGCCAAACCTACAAAACAAGAAAGAAAGCAAGAATTAAACAGACTACAGTAAAATACTTAATTAAAACCATTTTTTGTAAAACTGTATTAGTTCAATTAACAATTTTTCTTCACTTGAAAGACTCCAGCCCACAGTCCTCTGATGCCGTAAAAGTGCATTGATTGTGTCTTTCCTGTTCTTGAATTGTGCAGCAGTGAGTTTAAGCTTCTTCTTCAGTTCATCTAATATGGCTCACCTCAAATTGTTGGGAATCACCTTCTTACCCCTGAATCTGTTAGTTGACTTTGGTATATTGCAAACCTGGATGTTCCCTACCACATTCCCAGCATTCCCACAGATCATTTGGTGTCTTTGCAACATGGTTCTGTAGGTGTGCTTTGGAAAGCAGGCAAGCTAACTGCTCTGGAATGCCACTTTCCTACAGGTCTCTCCCTGCATCAGAGGATCCATGTATCCATGTTTGGCCGAGCAAAATGTGACGGTGTTCATCTCAAATCTGGAAGCGAATCCGCAGAGCTGAGTTAGGGATGCAAATAAACAGACCATAGCCCAGGGACAGAGTCCTGTAAGAGTATCCGTAGTCGGTATGGAAGCAGGGGTCAGGGCTGGCGGCAATGGTGCAGAGTCTAGGGTACAGGCAAAAGGTCAGGGCAGGCTTCAGAGGTGCAAAGTCTAGGCAACAGGCAAAACGTCAGGGCAGACCGAAAGCAGGGAGGTTGGGGACACAGTCCGGGGTCAACAACAGGGAATCCAATAAGTAACAGGGACAGGCGACAGCAAAGACCGATATGAGCTGCAAAAACACAGAACTTTGCTCGGCGACTCCCATGAGGAAGTGCAGCCTTATGTAGCATGCTGCCAGTAACCAAAATGGCCAATTTGAACAGAAAGGACAGGCAGCCTGGAAAACACTAACTGGCAGCAAAACCCAGCACAGATCGAGAAGAATCCTTACAGTACCCCCCTCTCTAGGAGAGGCCTCTGAGCGATCTAAGCCTGTTTGGCAGGAAATCTCCAGTGAAATGCCAAACCAGTATGGGGGCATGGACATTCCTGGATTTGATCCATGAATTTTCTTCGGGTCCATAACCCTTCCAATGGACCAAGTATTGTAGCCCACCACAGGATCTTCGGGAATCCAGTATCTGGCGTACTTCAAATTCCGCCTGGCCATCCATCAAGAATGGTCTAGGAGGAGAGGGAATAGGAGAAGGGAAGGTGTTCTGGACTAAAGACGTGAGGAGGGAGACATGGAACACTGGAGGTATCCTTAAGCTAGCTGTAAGGTCCAATTTGAAGGCCACCGGGTTGACCTGTTTCAGGATTTTGTAAGGTCCAATGATTTGGGCCCAGGTTTGGAGGAAGGCAGTTTCAGTCTGATATTTTTTGTAGACAGTCAAACCTTATCTCCCACTTGAAACGGAAGGGGTGGACGTCGATGTTTATGCACCTGGGTCTCTTGCTGAAAAGAAACTTTGACCGGATTGGCCTGGATCTTCTTCCAGATCTATTATCCACTGAGGAACTCTGGAGAGAGAACTGGAGGGAGGAAGAGCAGCAGGGTGGTACCCATAGGCACAGCAGAACAGAGATTCCAGTGTGGAATCATGTTTCATGAAATTGCAGGAAAACTCGGCCCACGGGAGCAAATCAACCCAGTTGTCCTGTTGTTCTGATGCAAAATATCGCAGGAATTGCTCCAAGGACTCTCCAGCCCCTTCCATGAGTTCATTGGACTGGGGATGGTAGGAAGAAGAAAAATGAAGGGAGATGCCCATTCTTTGACAGAAGGCCTTCCAGAATCTTAAAACGTATTGGGATCCGCGGTCCGAGACCATAAACTTCGGGACTCCATGAATGCGAAATATCTCTTTAATAAAGATTTCGGAGGCTGTAGGTAGCTTCCTGAGAGGAACAAAAGGGTCTTGACATGTAAGGCGATCGACAATGACCAGTATGGTAGTCAGACCCATGGAGGGCGGCATTTCCATGACAAAATCTGTGGATAAATGTGTCCACGGACTTATGGGACCTGGAAAGGGTTCTCTCTCTCACCAATTTCTCATGGAAGACAAGGCTGAGGTCTGAGAAGAAACCATACTTCCCCCATTTTATATAATCTCAGCCAACACTTTTGAAACTTTAGAAGACATCATGCAAGGCCAATCTGATATTCCGGAGGGTCTCAAGGTTCCAGGTGGAAGCCTCTACACCGCACCAGCGTATCGCAGAAAGGTGCTGGAATGGGGTCACTCATCTAAAAGCTCCAGACACCCAGGTACAAGGAGAACTATCAACCTCCTTGAACAGACCTTTTTGTGGTAAGGACATAAAGGAAATTGTTACCGTATGTCCGGCATGCCCAATACAAGACTCTCCGTAACAGGCCATCAAACAAACTCTGTCGATGTTATTCACACCTGCAATTGTCCAATGGTCATATGAATGTGCAGTTGTGGCATAGAAGGTGCCACACAATATTCGTTAAAATTGATGGCCTCACCTTCAATTAATTGGGATGACACCTGGGATGCAGGGGCTGGCACCTGGGAGCTGACCTGGGATGCAGGGGCCACTATGTAGAGTCTAGAAAAGACTGTTGTTCATAAGGGCAAGTACAGATACAGCCACAAGTATTAGAACTCTTGCATGTGACATTCTGGGGCAGTCTCACAGTAAATGCCTCAACATGCCTCAACATTTCTGTGAGATTCTTAGTGGCCCATCGGATTAACACAGCAGGGGTCCCTGCAGTCTCATTCAGTTTGAATGGGGCTGCAGGGACCCCCCGCTGTGTTAATCCAATGGGCCATTAAGGATCTCACAGAAATGATGAGGCAATGTTGAGGCATTTACTGTGAGACTGCCCCAGAATCTCGAAGAATTTCCCAGGTAAGTGTTCTAATACTGGTGGCTGCATCTGTATGCAAAATTAACATTATCTGTAATATGAGTACTTAAGACTATACAATTCATTAGACTCTTTGTATATATGACAGTTTAACTGATCAGCAGCATCTGTTTAGGCTACATAACAATATTGTAGTATTTAACATATGACCTACTTACAAATAGAATGTTAATACTACTACATGCTACAGATGCAGCCACCAGAATTAGAACTGCCTGGGAAATTCTGGGGCAGTCTCACAGTAAATGCCTCAACATGCCTCAACATTTCTGTGAGATTCTTAATGGCCTATCGGATTAACACAGCAGGTGTCCCTGCAGTCCCATTTAGTTTGAATGGGACTGCAGGGACCCCCTGCTGTGTTAATTCAATGGGCCATTAAAAATCTCACAGAAATGTTGAGGCAATGTTGAGGTATTTACTGTGAGACTGACCCAGAATCTCCCAGAATTTCTCAGGTAAGTGTTCTAATACTGGTGGTTGCATCTGTATGTGAATGCGGATATGTATGAAGGGATATGTAATAGTGTTTATGTAGACTCACAGAATAAACTGTATGTAAAAAATTCTGCTCACGTACACTATGAACTCATAATATCCCAATAGAATCATAATTATTGACTAGTCATGGTAGTGTATACTTATAATGTGGATAAATATCAAGTTAAAAACTTAACTCATAAAAGTACTCACCTTGGGTAACTGGGTGATCTTATACACCAATATCCCTATCCCCACCCAAGCCATCAACGAAGACTGACGTGAATCTTGCACTCAGCTGCTCTTCCAACGGAGTCAAACTTAGATGGGGGCAGGAGGTCCTCCTCCAGTGCCTGAAGCATCTAAATGTCAACTATGCAATTTCTCCTTCAATTTTCATTTTATATCATCAAATCTTTTGCGGTAATTGTCATGAGTTCTGACTTCTAGTCCTACAAATCCTTTTTCACTTTGTATGTTGTCTTGCCTTTAGATATACAAACAAAAACGTGTTCATGTACATATCTTATAATAAAATTAAATGTAGAAGAAATGTGTGAACAATTGTAACATTTATTTGACATGCTGTTTGCGAGTGTGTATTATTGGCACATGAAGATTAACAAGGTTTTGATAAATACTTAGCTACATTTGTATATCAGTATATACAATATTTACATCAAATTGAAAAAATCCTTTAGTTGTAACCTGGTTGCCAACACTCAATGACAGCATGTGGATATCTAAACAATGATACTTATATGTAAATGTCAGTTTTATGTGCATGCAGAAATTTTAGCCAATAGATAACAAAAATTATTGTGACAGTCATTGCAAATAATTTTCTTACCTACTAAGTTCCCATACAGCTGGTCATAATGCTCCAAAATACCAGTGGCAAGGACTCTGTTTTCCTCATCATTAAAACAAACTCCGATGCTGCTTGACGAAGTAAGTCCACAACCTCAATGGGAGGAGAAGAGGAGGAGGAATACACCATCACGAGGTGTAAGAGATGCGGAAGTTGGGCCATCTGGGCAAGAGTAGTTGAATACTGCGAGAGAAGACAATCGGGAGTGCAGGTTTTTTTTTTGGAGCTTGATTTTGGCTGCTCAACCCATTGTTCCCCAACGGATTCCCTACCGGATTTGGTGCCCCGGGGTTCTGAGTCGGAGGTGATTGAAAGGGGGAGGTGAGGGAGTGAGACGTGGCCAAGTTAGAGGCCTTGTTGGGGCTGCTTTGTTTCCTTACCCAGACCACGTTTATCCCAAGTTGTGGGGTTGTCGCTATTGTTGGACACCGTGAATGGTGATTCTGGGGATATATCTATGTTTTAGTTACAGTCGGGTACCACAACGTGAGCAGTCCAGAGGACCCTCCCCTGGATATTGCTCCCACTAGACCCAAGTTTGGGCCTGTTACCTTGGGCAGGAATTTTCTTCGGAGGTCAGGAGGGCTCTAAAGGACAGACAATAATCGAGGTATTCATGGGAGGTTACTACGAAGTCAGTAGCAAAACCCCGCAAAAGAGGTAGTGCCTGTGGGAAAGGGTGCCCTGTATGGGAGTTTACTTTAAATGGTAGGCAAGGGGGCGATGTTAGGGCTATGTTAGTATGTGTGAATAAGTTTATCCCGTGGCCTCCTTCAGTTAGTATTGTAGATTTCGATTAATGTTTCTATAGGCTGTTAATACTTTTACAGTGAATTTCTCTTGAATTGCAGTGATGGTTAGGAATGAGGTTGTTATTACTTAATGTAAAAAAGCTAAATAAAAATAAAACATAGGGAGGAAAAACAAAGATTTCTTTTCTTTTCGACATGCTTCTTACGGCCAGCTGCAACCACTGAGCTCGGCTGCTGCTGACTGGACTCCCCCGTCTCCAATGGAAGAGATTGCTGGAGACTCACACTCTCACCACCACTCAGCCCACCACCACCACTCACCCCACCACCACTCACCCCTCCACCACCAGTCACCCCACCACCACCAGACACACAACCAACATTCACACGACCACTCACCCCACCACTAACTCCACCACAACCACTCACCCCACCACCACTAGTCCCACCACCACCACTAGTCACCACACCACCACCAGTCACCACATCCCCAACACTAACCCCATCACTCACCCAACCATCACTCCTCTGACTCCCATGGGCACTCACATGCCTACTCAAATGAACATCCCTCACTTCAGCACCACCACTCACACTGCCAGTCACCCCACCACCAACACTCACCCCACCATCACTCCTCGTACTCCCACGGGCACTCCAACACCTACTCACCCTAACACCAGTCATCTCAGCACAACCACTCACCCCTCCAATCACTCCACCATCACTCCCCTGACTCTCACACCTCCCGTTCATACCTCAACCACTCACAAATAACAGATAAATACATTAAACAACACACTAACAAAAAACTTTCAAACTCACAAGACAAAAAATATTTAAACAAAACAAAACAACAGAAGACAAGTCTATCAAAATTCACAACAACACTAGCAATCCCAAATCCTCCAAATGCCTAGCTCTGGCTGTCTCTCACTTCCAACAACACAGAAAAAGATTACAATTAATCGACTATTTAAATAGGCCGCTCTAGAAATTGCTTGTCTAGTGAGATTGTCGCACAATGGGAAAAACTTTTTTCACACAGCACGCCATTTCCACATTTTCAGAGTGTCGATCATCACGCCGCTGGCTACTTGAAATTTTTGCAAATTTTGCTATCACTGGTATTCTGGGCTTTCTGCATATCGTGATAGCAACGCTGTCAAAAATGGCAAATTAAAAACAAGGGTGATTTTTTTTATTGGACTTTAGTGCATAGGCCTTATGCAGACGGAATGGAATTTCTCTTTCTAAAAATTTACTATGCTATGTTTTTTTTAACCTTCTTGAACTGACTTTGAACTATTAGGTTAACAAATAATTACTTCCTTCACATCTCAGGCACTGCTAATATGGCGTTGGCTTTGCCAATGCCTTTATGTATTGACAACATATTATTTCTTTGGAAAGATGACACTGACAGGATTAATAAGGTAGTAGTAATTTGTGAGAAAAGTACTGTTTAAAATTCCGCCAGTGGCCATTATGTGCAAATTAATCCTAAAATGTAATACACCTAGACCGTGAAATATGTGTTTTGCTCTCTCTCTTGGAGCCGGAGGTTTTGGTGGCTCTCTCTGCAGGGTACCACCATGTTTGCCATATGGGCGCATGTGCAGAGGGAGTCATGGCAGCCATTGCAGTTGGCACTTGCGCAGTACGCTAGGCGTATGCGGTGGCCATAGGAAAAGGGTTCCGCGGGAACTACAAGTCCCATCAAGCATAGGGGCTGTAGCTAGTCAGGTGTCAGGACACAGCCAATAGGGCTGCAGCATTCACAGAGGACTGCAGTTATACATTTGGCGCTTCTAACACCACACCAGCCAGAGCTGGGATGCCAACAGGGTAGAGTCTATGTGTACAGGG
This sequence comes from Ascaphus truei, assembly GCF_040206685.1. Lineage (NCBI taxonomy): Eukaryota > Metazoa > Chordata > Amphibia > Anura > Ascaphidae > Ascaphus > Ascaphus truei. The sequence goes on along the minus strand of NC_134484.1, from coordinate 392,543,985 downwards.
GTCTGTGACTCCTGTACTAGGCCAGATTACCCCCAGTAGGCCCCAATCTATCCTGTTGTCGGCACGCCCGGGTGCTGGAGCACCCGTCAGGTACTTAACAACACTAAGTGCACCAACTTTATACCTATTCTTGTGGGCAGCACTGTCTCACACATTGGGGTGGGTGTGGGACTCTAAGGACACAGTGTGGGGAACACTGTGGTGGGTTATGGCTGTGCGAGGCTTGGCGGGTAGCTGTACAATATTAGTGGTCAGTAGAAACGTTTATACTAAATGATTGATAGTAAAGTCTGTTATTTTACACTGTGTGTTTATTATTATTACGGGTTCCTGTCAGGATCTCCTCCCACTACATTGGGATCCCTCTCTGGTGGAGGCTCTGCACCGAGACTATTGTTATATCACCCTGGGCTCCCAGTGGTGGAGGCTTAGGCTCTCTGTGAGCCAACAGATATTGGCAGCACCGGTAGCCTTAATGTTTAGGTGGAAACAGGGCTACATATATTTTATATCTCATGCAGATGGCATGGAATCTCTCTTTCTAATAACGTACTATGATCTCTCTATCTAATAATGTACTATGCTGTGCAATGGTCCTCACAATGATTTTGTTTAACCTTCTTGAACTGAGTTTGAACTATTATGGTGACAACATATTCTTTTTTTGGAAAGATGACACTGACAGGATTAGAAAGGTAGTAGACCATTTACATGCTCTACAGACACCTATTAAATTAACTTTCAGTTTAATGTGACCTTCATTCCATGTATTTCCTTGATGTAGCTATTTTTAGACAAGGTAATTGTTTAGATACCAGCCTTGACTGCAAAGCACTTCTACATGCCATTACTTTTCATCACCCTGCTCTGAAACATGGTTTCTCATTTTGCTAAGTCACCCTTCTCAATTCCAAAGTGAAATGTTAGCTATTGGAGAGAACTCCTTGGAATGTGGGTTGAACGGGAAAGGTGTAAAACAGACTATGAAGAAAATGTGTGACCTTTGACGTGAGGGTTGACTTTCTCCTCAACACAGAAACTTGTCCAAGGCGAATCAATTCCCCATCATCACTTACGGTCCCTATAGAACTGAAGACTGTTCACAAATATATCTTGGATAATTGGAATATACAGCATTAGATACTGATACTACAGCATTCTACCAGCTGTTTTACAGGTCAAGTTTTTTCATTTTTTGTCAGCATAATGAAAAACTCAAAAACTACCTTTCAAAAATGGATTTTAGTGAAAGGATGTCATGGATTGACTTAACTACTAAACATGGAATTTTTCATTCTACTAATTGCACTCCAAACACACTCCTAAGGGAGTGCAACCCAAAAGGAGAAAATGAATTGTTGACAAAAAGATCTAATACAGATTGCTTCTTATTCAGAGGGTAACACAGCTGACAAACTGTAAATGAGAACCACTCACGTTTTAAAGACGGAAATACTGTAGTGCTTTATGATAGGTATCTCATCTAACTTTTTAATTATATCATATATTTTTCTCTGACACCATTAACTGATTTGTGCACCAGTGTTCACATTTTTATTTAATTGTTTTCACATATCACATATCACAAGTCACCAAATGTTGTGCCTTTTGTCTTTCACTTTCATATACTAATTGTACTACTGGACAATAATGATTACAAGTTCCTCGTCTAAACACTTACACTAGGGTTTACCAATTAAGATCAAAACATATGTAGCCAGGGTCCCTGTGGTCCCCCTGTCTGCAGGTTTCTTTCCCCCTTGCGTATGTGCTGCTACAGGGACGTGTACCAAGGACTACAATTCCCAGCAGCCTCTGGGGACTGCCCTTTCACCCCTATCACCTGCTGCATTGAAGCCAATAAGGCTGACAGATTCTCATGCTGCAAAGTTGCAACAATGTTGTGTGCAGACAGGGATTGTCAGAGGAGCTGGGACACAGAGAGGGGAGGGTGTGTTTGTGCAGGGAGGAAAGTAGCCTCCTGCACTAGGCCAGAAATCTCCCCTTAGGCCCCAGCTAGACCCACTCCCCTTCAGCTTGTGACTGCTTTAGGGAAGGCCCCTTAGGTAGGGACTTTGCCCTGTTAGCAGTCAGTTCAATCAGTGACACAGCTGCAGTACTGTGTGCTCTGACAAGAAGGGTCAGTGTGCAAGGAATCATTCTCTGCGGCTGCAGAGATAAGAGATTTTCCAAAGGTGGATCACTCCATGCGGGAGCCACCCACCGCCAGACAGAGTTACAGGACATCGCTGAGGAGATCGCAGAGCGGCGGATCCTTTGTGAAGTGTCTGCAGCCCCAGGTGCTGGATCACTGGGCAGGTACAGTCAATCATCAAGTGCACCAACTTTACCAACAGTCACTCACTTGGGGTATTGTGGGACATTTGGGACTATTGATATAACGTGTGGGGTACAAAGCCCTGCGTGGTGACCGGGTAGTTGTGCCTATTAGTGTTATAGCGGGACACTGTCAATGTCATATTATTGAAGTATGTTATAGTGTGTTATGTGCCATATAGTAAACCCTTTTAGCCATAACCTTTGGTGTGGGATGGTTACTTTATAGATGTTCCTATGTGAGGGCCACTCTACACTCCTAGAATCTCACATAGGTGGAGGCGGTGACAAGAAATGTTCCAGAGAAGCACCCCAGGCTCTCACTAGCGGAGGCTCAGACCTCCTGTGAGCCTGACAGGTATACTGCACCACACCTGGTAACATATAGGTCCCCCCTCACATACACCCTATATGCAATTGGGTGGGGGAATACCCGTTACACACATCATGCAAGAGTCAAATTGTCAATACTTAAGGTAAACCAAATGGACATTTAGAGAATGTATTGTACAATACCATTTACCTATTTGTGCGAATCTTAAGGACTATAAAAGGGAGCAACCAGTCACATTAGATATCCCTCAGGCTGGATATCAGCTTCCCACTTTATGCTAAATGCTAATAGACCAAGCATAACAAGCCGAGGGATGGCAACAGATCCAATATCCTGCTGTGCTTTAGAAGCAAAGTGAATGTACTTTTTTTTTTTTCCCAAACATTTTTATTAGGTATTGATACATTACATAATAAACAGTATAGAGTAGTGGTTACACAATACCATAATATTGTTTTTTTACTTTTTGTTGATAGAGGGGAGTAAGATGGGGGGGCACTGATAACCCACCCGAGGGTGTGGTTGACCTCTCGGGTCACTCAGTGGTCCCGGGTGACAGACTCCTGAAAAAGAGAGGGAAAGAAGGGAGCATGGGGAGGGGGGGTAGAGTAGGAAGGGGTAGGGGAGGGGAGCAGAAGGGAGGGGGGGAGGGGTGTCCCCCTCCATCCCCTGGCGGCCCTCAATCTCTGTCGGTAGGCTCGGGTTGTTACTAAAATCGAGGCGTTTTCAAAGATTAATGCGTCAGCCAAGGCTCCCATATGGTATAGAACCGGTCCGTTGAATGGTTGAGAAATGCTGTCAGTTTTTCCATTAACATAACCTCGTTTAATCTTTTTATCACCATTTGTACTGTGGGAGGGGTAATTTTCTTCCAAGAGGACGCCACTGAACATCTCGCTGCTGTTAGGATGAAGGAGATCAATTTCCATACTGGGCGGTCAATTTCCTTTATCGGCCTTCCCAGTATGAAGGTCAGTGGATCTAGGGGGATTGTGGTGTTTGTGACCTCTTTTATTAGATTTTGGATTATGGGCCAATATTTCTGAATTTCTGGGCACAACCACCATATGTGGGCCATGTCCCCTTTTTGTCCACAGCCTCTCCAGCAAAGATCAGAAGCCAGAGGGTAGATTTGTTTCAGTCTCACTGGCGTGAGATACCAGTGGAACATTATTTTGTATATATTTTCTTTGATTGTGGTGCATACGGAAGTTCCTGATGCCGCGTCCCAGATATCCTCCCAGTCCTCTATTTCTATTTCTATGTTTAGTTCTGCTGACCACTTGAGCATGTAGTCATGCCCTGCGGGACGTGTTTGTCTCTCAAGGACCATGTATATTTGTGAAATAAGACCTTTTTGGTGTGTGTCCTCCTGGCACAGTTTTTCAAACTTTGTAAGGGCTGGGAAGTCCAATGTGGGGGACAATTTTTGTAAAAAGTGTCTAATTTGGAGGAATTTGAATGTTTCCAAATCAGGCGCATCGTATTTGTTACGTAATTCTTGGAAGCTCAGGAATTTCTGGTCGCTCAACAGGTCGTTCACCGCTCTGATCTCCTTATTTGAGTATTGCTCGAATTGCTTTGTCTCGCACCCGGGCGGGAAATCTGGGTTGTTGTACAGTGGAGTAAGTTGTGAGCCTGGGGTCATAAGCTGATATTTAGTCTTAGTCTTTTGCCATATATTCCACGTATGGCCCATTGCTCTTAGTTCGAATCTGCCAACCCCCGTGTCGCCTCTGTCTGTCGCCCACAGGCGCGCTTGCAGAGAAGGAGTTTTGGCGAAGTGAGACTCGATCTTTAACCAGCAGAGCTGATCTGGGTCTGAGTTCCATTCAACTGCCTGTTTTAGCTGAGCTGCGTGATAGTACCTTGAAATATCTGGCACCCCCATACCTCCTCGCAACCTTGGTGACATCAGAACTGATCTTGCAACCCTGGGTCTTTTTCCGTGCCAAATGAATTTAAATATTCTGTTTTGGATATCTTTCAATTCTGACCCAGGGACCTGGATCGGGAGTGTCTGGAAGAAGTATAATAATCTGGGGAGTATATTCATTTTAATCGAGACCATTCTCCCGATACAAGAAATTTGGTACTCTTCCCATTTATCACATCTTTTCTGATTTTGTTAAAAAGAGGTGGATAATGGTATTGATATAGGGAGCTATAGTCCTTTGATACATTTACTCCCAGGTATTTAATGTATGAAGGGCTCCATCGGTAATTGAAGTTCAGTTTTAACAGTTGTAATTCCGAATCAGAAAGATTAAGATTCAAAGCTTCAGATTTATCACTATTTATTTTGTAGCCTGATATCCTACTGAACTCAGATAGTTTTTTTCTGTAGATTGGGGAGGGAGATGTGGGGGTGAGATAGTGTGAGAATGGCATCATCAGCAAACAGGGAAATTTTGTAGTTAGTTTTACCAATTGATATGCCTTGGATGTTGGCGCTGTCCCTTATCTGTGATGCCAGGGGTTCAATTGTCAAGGCAAAAAGGAGAGGGAACAGGGGGAAACCCTGTCTTGTGCCATTTTTTATCTCGAACGCCTTTGTCGACCCCCCCTTGTAGTTTGACCGTAGCAGATGGGTTACGATAAAGTGCTCGGACTCCTTCCAGGAATGAGTCATTGAAGCCAAATTTCTGTATTGTTTGAGCTAAAGAAAGCCAGTCAATTCTTTTATCGTTAAATATAACCTCACCAGACTTGCCTTTAATGTCGGTAATTTGTGATCTCTTCTGTATGCCTCTTAGTTTGAAAAGCCAAAAGTCTATCGGCCTTGTTCCCCTTATCGTAATATTTTTGACTGGTCCATCTCAACGCCTTCTCTACATCTTCTAGTTGTTGTTTTTTAAGCTCCTCTCTAGTGGAAGTTAATAATTTATTTATTTTTCTGTTAGGGTTGGTTTTATGTTGGCACTCTAACTCTACAATTTTGTATGTCAAGTCTTTGAGAGACTTAATTTTGGCCTTTTTCCTGTGGGAGGCGATAGAGATGAGGGTTCCTCTAATTGTTGCCTTAAGGGCTTCCCACAGTATTGCCGGGGAGGAAACCGAATCAGAGTTGAGGGCGAAATATTCTTTTAGTGCTTTCTTTAGTTCCTTTTTAATCTCAGGGTGGTTCAGTAGTGAATCGTTGAGTTGCCAACTAAAAGAGTTGGATTTGAGAAAGGGCGTCGAGATGGTCACAGTTATTGGGGCTTGGTCTTGTGATGTAAAGTGAGTCTCTTGGAGAAAAACAATGTCTCCTTTGGACCTTTTCATCTCTTGGAGAGCTACTCTCCTTTTTCTATTGTTATTTAGGCCCTTTACATTTAGAGATATAAGATTTATTGGGGCTTGGCTAGCCATTGGGGCGTTTTGTTATTGTTCCACATGGTGTGGCTCCCTTCCCACTAGGGAGAGTATGCTGGACTCTGTCTCTTCCCTTGCTGGGAGAGAGGGGTCTCCGCGAGGGGAGACAATTGTGGTACGCCAGGGGGTTGGAGGAGGGAGAGGTGGGGGGGGGGGGAGGCGGGGTAAAGACCTGCCGGGACAGTTCCATCAGGTAGAGATAGGGTGAAGCGAGGCTTCAGAGTGGCCTTGTGTGGACACGGCCGGTAGTACTGACTGGCGTTTGGGCTTAAGGCCCAATGGGAGGAGTCCGTTGGCATCAAATCGGAGGTTCAGGGGGGGTGGCGCGGACTCGAAGAGTTAAGAGGATTGTACCCTTCCATGAGTACACTAAGGGTGGTGTGTGATTAATCTCGTCGGAGGGGTGTGTGGTCAGGAGGGTGTGTGGTCAGGAGGGGGCGGGGGTGGGGAGGGGGAAAGGAGGCAGGAGAGAGGGAGGGCAAAATAAGGGGTGGTAGGGCAAAAGAAGGGGGATGGGGGGGGGAAAGGGGAGTTCATTTTTGTATATATGGTGACCTAGACGTTAATCGGTGCGGTCAGCATCCGCATGGGCTTGGAGATGAACATTGCATATCATATAGTTTGTGTATTCTATTAGACCTTGTACAACACATTGCTTTGCAGTCAATATCCACATTGACACGAGAATGAACATTGCATATCTTACGATTTGTGCGTGGTTTTAGCCAAAGAACAACACGTTGCATTGTTAGCTTAATAACAGATTGGCTTCTGGGTGGAGGTGTGGACAATCTGGGAGGGTGGTGGAGGAGATTGGGGGGAGGGAAGGAAGGGAAGGAAGGGAAGGAAGGGAAGGAAGGGAAGGAAATGAGGGAGGGAAGGGAGGGTAAGGAAGGAGGGAAAGTAAAAAGAAGGCAGGGTTAATTCATGCATTTTCTCTTTAAATTCCAGACATGTGTATAACATTGCATAATATATGATGCCGTGGGTGTCTTCAATGCTATTCTTTGGGCTCGATTTTAATGGGTTCAGGTGTATATCGGACATGGGGGGCGGGGTAAAGGCGAGGGTAGAACTGGGAGGGGGAGCAAAAACATACAGTCTACAACTTCAACAACAAGTTTCCTAATTGCCTCCTAATAAACCAAGCTTGATCTGTTTGAGCATTGTGAGTTACTGATTTTCTAGGCATTTCTAACAGTTGGTTTAGCGTAAGGTTCAGTCTGGTGATTACCAGCCCAACAGTTTAACGATTCTGTGTATCCAAACAGTAAACAATAGTAACTTTGACATGTGGTTCTCGGGTACTTTACAATATAATATGATCATCCAGTTGCGTGTGGTGGTTAGTCCGCGGTATGTGGTGTTGGGGAACGTGTGGGATGGGGAGGTTGTGTTTTATACCCAGCGAGGGTGGGGAGTATGGGCTTTGCAGATGAGGGGTAGGGTGTACGGAGGGGGGGGGAGAGATAGGGGCACCAGGGGGACGGCAGCTTCTATGGGGGGTGTTTGGGCAATGTCCTGATTAGTGTCCAGCAACATTCGAGAGAGGGGGGAAAGAGTACTCACAATTTTTGATTTTCTACTTCAGGTAAGCCATTTCTGTTCTCCTCCCTCCCCCACCCCAACAAACCAAAGGTAGAGCCAGCATCACTCTTTAAAAGAGCGGTATGGTCGGCAGTCTCGCGCTCAAGCAATCTTCGTTGGCGAGGAACCAGTTTCCCTGGATGGACTGCCGCCGCTGAGCCATTTTCTTCTCTCCTCCTCTCGGAAGGTGTGGTGGAGCATGGAGCTCGTGGCGCCACCCGTGAGGGGCCTTGTGGCGTGCTGTGCCGTAATGGCAGTTTTGCTGCTTCGTGAGGGAAGAGGATTTGCGCGGCTGGTGGGTTTCTCCTATGGGGGCAGATGATCTTAGGTAGGGGTTGGTTAGTCTGAGTAATCCTTCCTTGCTGTGCGGTCGACTAGCGCCTGCTTATTCTCTGGTGTTCCGCTGCGGTACTTCTCGCTGAGCTGGATGTTCCTGCATCTGAGTCTTCTCTTTGTGAGACTGCCGGCGGGGGGTCAGCTGGCCAAGATGTCGGTGGGGTCAGGCCGAGGGCCTGCACGTAGGGGGCCATATCCTCGGGATATCTGATGGTGAGGTATTTACCTCCATGGCCCACCGTGAGTTTAAACAGGAACCCCCACCGTTTTTTGATGTTGTTCTCTCTCAGAAAGACTATTAGAGGCTTCATCTCTTTCCTCCTCATCACCGTGGTTCTGGACAAGTCGCTGAAAACTTGGAGGGGTTCATCTCTGAAGGTAAGTGGGTCCTTGCCACGACAGGCAGCAATGATTTTTTCTTTCATCATGTAGCTATGCAGCCTGATGATCACGTCCCTTCGTCTGTTGGGGTCTTCAGATCGCGAGCCGAGTGCTCTATGGGCACGGTCCATCTCTAAATCCCTTTCGTCTAGGGGGCCACAGATTGTGTTGAAGAGGTCTGTGAGGTAAGGACGGAGGAGGCCAGGAAGAACCGTCTCTGGGATATTTCGAATGCGGATATTCTGTCTTCTATCCCGGTTTTCCTGGTCCTCTATTCTGTCCTTAAGGTGGTTGAACTCGTCTTTCAGCTTGAATACCTCTTCTTCAGCTCCTGTCTGGCGCAGAAGGATATCCTCCACTTTATTTTCTAGGCTTGTAGTTCTTTCTGTCAGCCCGCTCATCTCCTGCTTAAGGTCTTGGACTGCCGTTTTGATTTCGGCCTGGAGAGAGGAGTAAAGCTTGGCATGCATTGTGGCCATTAGCTCTTCATATATGTTCTCGTTAGGGGCTCTTTAGCAGTTGGGGTCTCTTTAGGCCGAGTTCCTTAAGCTTGTGTAATTTTTTCGCTGCGTGCACCGCCGCCATCTTGGATTTTGGCCGGCGCCTCCGAGCTCTTCTGCTGCGGGGAGAAAGATTTAGAGACCGCTTGGCTGGCAGGCTTCCTTTGCTGCTTGGACATGCTTGGGTAGTTGCCCCAGCTGGGGACCCCTGAATCGGGAGAAAATTGTTGGTGGAAGGGTGTCTTTTTGGTATAGTTATGCTGGTGAGTCCGCGGAGCTCCCTGACTACATATCCAATGTCAGATGACGCCACCGAAAGCCCCCCTCCATTTAGCACATTTTTAATGAGATACGGTCTGGCACTCTTTCCTTATTCTATTAATTAGTCTTCTGAAGTAGTGGGGGCAAAGAACAAAAAACGGGGGAGGGGGGGACTGCAGATTTTAAGTGGCCTCCAGGGATTGCTGTCGGATCTCAGCTGGGGGGGGCGCAAGGGGGGAAGTGCAATATTTATTCTCATATAACTGTGGTACTGCACTTGGTGCTACAGCGCTCCGCCGCAGCCATCTGGCTCTCTCCTTGACCCCCTTAGGATCCACTCCTCCAAAGGGCAGCACCGCATCCCCTCACCTGGGCTCCGGTGCAGCAGTATTATAGATCACCCCCCCTCTGACAGGCACTCATTCAGCTGATACTCTAGGGCTGTCTCGTGGGCCTGGCGGCCATTTTAGGGGGGTCAGCAGCCTGTCTCTGCAGGGTCAGATTCTCTATTCCCCAGTTCGATCTAGTTGGGGGGGGTGGGGGCTCTCCCGGCCGTCAGCCCAGCCTTTCCCCTGAACCGCCAAACCGCCGATCCTCAGGAGTCCCGCGTGGCTCCGGCGGCCATCTTAGGTTTGGGGGCAGAGGTAGACGAGCCCCTGGCAGCCGAGGATCCCCAGACGCTCCCCGGTGCACGGCTGTTAGTTTTTATTTATTTATTTATTTGCCGCTGAGTTGCGCTGGGTCGGGCGGCTATGCGGCTTGCAGGCAGTGCGCGCGGGCGGGAAAGAACGGGGGGGAGGGGCAGGATCCACTCACTCTCTCTCCGCCGAGCTCTCCTCCCTGACCTCTCGCTTCGGTGGATGTCCGGCTAGTCTCCGAAGCCTGTATAGGCTCAGGGTTTCACGGGAGGGAGTACGGTCGATCGCCTCAGTTTCTGATCCGTCACCGAGTGCTGCGCTCTGTCTGGGTATCTAAGGTGACGGGCCCTATGACATGCCCTAGCAGCGCCAGGCTCCTATTCCTGCAATCTTTAGATTAGGTATAGCTTGACAGATAATATTGATATTGGCATGAAGCTCCTGAGATGGTCTTTAGAGATTTGCTAATTCTAAGTTGTTTTATTAGCTTTGGAGTATGAATGGGTTAGGATTCACTAAGTTTCAATAGGGAGCTCCAGTTCTAAGCAGCCATCTTGTTAGCATGCCAGGCCACGCCCCCTGTCGTGAATGTACTTTTTTAACACCATAGCCCCTAGAGGCTTAAATCAGAGATTACAACAATGCTGTTTTACTGACTAAGGGGTTTATTCTATGTCCTCCAAAGTGGCCGATCGCGTGGTTTTTGGCAGAAATTTCCCACTAACTTCAATGGGGAATTTTGGCTGAAAATGCCTTGATTGAACCCTTTGACAGATATAGAATAAGCCCCTGTAACGGTACGACCCCCACCCAATCTCATATTGGCCCCTGTGGGTGTAATCTGTCCCCAGTTACATGTGTGTGTCATGTGGTGCACCTGCTGGCTCACAGGACTCCGGAGTCTCCCGCTGGATGTGGTTGGGGATATCACAATGACAGGCGTCTGAGGTAGTGTTCTGAATCCTACTCACATTTGGTAGAGCGCCTCCACCTCATCAGGATCCCTACGGTAGCAGGGAGGAATTTCTGACGGGGAACTCCTAGGTGTACCTTCTCCCTGAGTAACTCCACGCACATGCAAGACGGGTCTTTTCATAGGCATCTTTATTGACATGTCTTCTGGCAGACTGCCCATCACAGCGGCCGACACTTAGCCGCACATCTTGTAGAGGCCCTCCATTCAGAAGATTCCTCCTGTCCTCTAATTAAGTTGTTCTTCCACCTCTCCCCTAAGGGAGACCACCAGCTGTGCCAGAGCCCTGGACACAGTGTGTATTCTACTTGTCACTTGCCACTCTGACAGACAGACTTGAACTGCTGCAGACACTTCACTCAGGATGAATATAACACTGTCCACTAACTTTAGGGAGTGCTGTGCAATTTATAGGCTCCAGGAAGACCCACCTCTGTGTCACTAACAGTGGACACAAAACATGCTGTCACTTCCTTTGCTACATATGACATATCACAGGGGTTTGATGGCAAACCTCCATGATCACTACTGGCAACCCTGCCTTCTTACCAGGATTACTGCCAGCAAGAGAGAGATCTGTACACCAATTTTACACATGGCTACACCCCTATGACTTTTGATGTGAGTTTGGAATTCTGCTTGCCCCGGGACAGTGGAGGGTGCTTTGTCAGTTGGTCCTGTTTAACATTAAAGTGACCACCCACAGTATTCTGCATCCTGGTACTACTGTTCTTCAGTATCTGTGCTGCTGGTGTCTTAAATAGAGGTGACTGGTGTGCCATCCCCATTTTCTTTTCTCTACACAGATATACACTGTAGCTGCTGCAAGGTTTATCACCCAGCTTGATATAATCCTGCAACTTTCAAAATGTGTATATCCATTCATATTATTTGTGCCCAGATATCTTTAACAAACTGCAACTATGGTACATACAGTAGCTACACAGGATCTTATTCTCGTAGCTACAAAGTGTGAGATTTTAGCTTCAAATATGGGTTTGACTGAGAGAGCAAAACCCATAAGTCAGACTGGGGATGGAGTTAGCACCCCATCGGTCATTCCGCATCTAAAGTAAGTACAATCCATGCATTTTAGCTGTTAAGCCATTTGGTCACTTTTCTAAGAAACGGTTTAGAAGAAGTGGTTTGCAATAGCAAATGTTTTTTTTTCTCACATTTCATTCCTCTACTTCTGATCATGCCAAACCATGTAGTTTGGCAATGACAACTTCTGAGCTTCTAGAATAAGCCCTGTATAGAATGATAAATAATTATTACATAATGTTTTCTCAGTAGTCTAGGTATGCACAATGTAATATGTTTATGATTAAAAAAAAACTTTGAAAGCATTATTGTAAAAAAAATATTACTTAAATGTGTTTGTCACGGGAGACCAGTGCTTTTAACACAAAAATTACCCGGATCCTTTAACTTTCCCCAAGACTCGGACGCCCGAAATCTCATACCGTCTAAGCTAGGGTCAGCTTTCACCGCATCCCTAAATTCGGTTCCTAACACTGGCCACCCACCCTTAATCTCTAAATCAGGGGACACAGGAACAGGGGAAGGGAATGGTATGTCAGTCCCTGGTCGCGACCCAGTCTGGCTTACCTGTCTGGTCTCCTCAGAGACTGCTGGGATCGTGGGTCCCAAATGCAGGGGGACCGGGGTTGGTTCTGCTGTGATCCTTGATGTCTGGCTCCTAGTAATCACTGGAACAGGAGCCAGCTCTGCAGTGAATACACAGTTTACTTGCCCCAGGTTGTTACTGAGCAAAACGTCAGCATCCAAACCACCACGACCGGCACCCCAATCCAAAAAGACCTGGGCAACCTGAAGTGACCGTGGTCCTCCATCTGGCATGGTCACACACATCCCGGTGCCCGGGAGCAAATTCTCTGGTCGGACCATGTCAGGTTGGACCAGGGTAACGGTGGCACCGGAATCAAGCAAGCTGTCCGCTTGCTGATTCCCAATGATCACCCTCCGCAGATGCTTCTGATGGACATCATTAGGCTGCAACTCGACTGGCGCAACCTGATGTCCCTCTGTCTCCACTGCTGCTTCATGGGGGTCAAGCGCAGATCTCTCAGTGGATGTCCCTCTGTGGGTTGATTTCATGGCTGGACTTGACTCCTTTGCGTGTGCCAGTCGCACACGGGCGACCGGCCTTGCAGCTGGTGAGCGTTGCCCCTTATGGGGTTCCCCGAATTTGGCACGGTCCGGGAAGTCGGGTCTGATATAACTGACTTGTGGCACAGATAGCACCTCCTCTCGTGCTTGAACTCTGTGGACTTGGAACTGCTGCTGGCTGCTGCTGTAGGTTTGTGCACCCACTGTGAAGTTTGCTTGGACCCCTTGGCTGGCATAGCCAATCTTTTGGGGGCACTGTCACGATGACACCAACTTTATCAACACATTTAAATTTCTGGGTACTTGATTGAACAGAACAAGTTGCAAAATAAATTGCGATTTATTTCCTTAATAGACAAACACACGACATCTGCAGAATACACTTAAAACAATACTTACTGGGATAAGGGAACAAAATAAATTGTCCTTGGAACGAAAGTAATTGTCCTTTGCTTGCAAGCACCATAAATGCAACCTTATTTAAAAATCCTGTGGTTATGTTGTTATTAACTCCTTCACTCCTGGACTGGTTGCTGCTGTGCTGGAACAAAGTCTTGCATCTTTACATAATGGATCAAAAATTCAGGAATCACACTGGGGATACCTGGGGAGCCACAGTTATAGACTGGCCAATGCTATCATTAACATGTGGATCCAATCCCCTCATGGGAACAAAAAAATCCACGAATAGCCAAGTTACCCACAGTTCATAAGACCGGTCAAAAGGGCTGTCCGGTGGGCAAGGGCGCATGGGTCATGTTGACGCCCATGCACTTAGCATACCTGGGCTACACCCATATCTTGGCACCACTGAGTCTGATTTTTGACCCAAAGATATCAATAGACTGTCATCTGTGATACGTCAGAATGCCAGTCATGTATATAATGGGTTTCTGGGTCTTTTCATAAATGACACTCTTTTAGACAGGGAGATGCTAATCATCTAGATCCCTTTGAGGCTCCATCATAAAAATACCCCAGCTCATTCACCCATATCCAGCTGGATATCCAAGTAATTCCTGCTTGGACTTTCAAAAAATACCTCCTGCCTTACATTTAAGATCTGCTATCATGTGTCGGTTAGAGGGTATGCAAGCAATGCATCTTGTCTTTTACCCTCGCAGGTAGGGAATGGCCTGCAAATGGGGAATAAAAATTGCTGGGACAGGGCAAACACAGTAATGCATAGCAAATAAGTTTAACCCCTTCCTTCCCCATCACAGGCACCTTTCTTGTCCATCAGGGAGCAGCTGCAGATAAACTCGTCAGCCATCCTGGCAGCCTCCACATGGGTCTTAGGTTTACGGACAAAGAGCCATGCCCTCACGTCTGAGGGACACTGCTGCAGTAGATGTTCCTGGAACATGAGATCCAGCAACTTGTGGTACTTTGTAGCACCACAGCCCTCCACCCACTAGGTACCTTGGCATGCCATGTGGGCACCAGAGTTGACATAGGGCTCCTGAGGTTTGCGTTTCTCCATCCTAAACATGCCTCAGTACGCTTCTGGGGTGAGGACATACCGTAGCAGAGCTTGACGTGCTCGTAGTCATCCCAATCATCTTGTGGGATAGACTGTAGGGTCTCCTTTGCCTTGCCCAACAGCAAGGGGTGCATCCATAGCACCCAGTCCCGCTTTGGCACCCTATAACTCAGACAATGGGTCTCAAAGTCTGATAAGAATCCATCGATTTTGTCTGTGCCACAGACACTTATTAAAACTCTGGTTGTTGACTTGGTGCCTGCTCTCCATTGACCAAGTGAGAGTGAGGGGTCACCTGTCCGTGAATCACTGCCAGCATGCAAATTCTCTCCTCTGCTGTAGTGTTTCCCCCCATGAGGCAAGAAGTGCTGTCAGTCCAGAGTTAGGGGGTCCCGCAAGAGCTGGGACAATAGAACTGTAGGCACAATGCCCCCCGCAGCCCCCAACCCCAGTCCTTCACCAATATCCCGGCGAGCATCTTCTCCCTCCCCACATCCAACTTCCCCAAAGGCTGGAATAAACTCCTGCACCTTGTGCTGAAGGGTAACCACGGCAGCAGCAGCAGCTGCAGACACCGTGCTTTCAGGGGCAGCAATGCTTGTTTCATGCTGCTCCAAATCTTCCTCCAGTTGTGTCTTTGCCCGACCGGCTGTCAGTAAGCCATACTCCTCACATTTGGCAACAAGCCTGGCACGATCCCAGGACCGGAATCTCCCTGGTTGTCTGTACATGCTTCACCTGCAGGCAAAAAGATATGGCACAAAGAGTGACTGTTTTTCGTTTCTCTTGTAAATCGTGTGTGTACTATCTCACACTTTGGAAGCTCTTAACTGAGAGCCTCCCCGCTATGCTATAGTACCCCGCAGTATCATAGCTATATCATAGGTTCAATCAGATCCCACCGCTGCCACCAGAAAATAGCCTTTCATGGGAGACCAGTGCTTTTAACACAAAAAATTCCCGGATCCTTTGATTTACAAAACGTGAGATAAAATAAATTGTAATTTATTCACACAAGAAACACACACAGCTTGATTTACAAAATAACACGAATAAACACTTACCGGCATGGGGCAAAATGAAATAAAATGTCCATGGAACAAAATCCACAGTATTGAGTCTCTAGGTAGCAATACCCGTAAGTGGGGTTGCTGCGCAAAAAGAGCCGTATAACAGTTCTCGGCTAGGGGCGCCACTTGCAGCCACTGTTTCTCCGCCGGATGGAAACTTTTCATTTAGTCCTTGCAGGATTCATTCGGGAATCCTTAGTTCTAATGAACTTTCTGAGCCAGGTACAATCTTAGTTATGATGGAATTTCTTTTACCACACGATGTAGCTCCACTGACTCTTTACAGCATGTTGAATCTCAGATGAATCTAATCTCCTGATTGGTGGCACAGACTTTTGAAAGCACCAAAGTCCTATCTGTATAATGTGCAGCCATTCACTTCGTGGGAACCAGATCACCACCCTATGGCAAAGTTGCCCACAGTTCCTGTAGCCGGGCAAGGGGCTTCACGGTATGCCAAGGGTCATGCGCTAACCTCACAACTGAGCCGCTTAGCATACCTGACCAAGCCCCTTTTCTGGCGGCAGAATGTCTACCTCTGGCCCGGACATCTGAACATCTGGCAGGGAAACCTATTTATATTTACTTCCCTCCACTTCACACTTTCCAATGTCAGTACCTTTTTAAGTCCAGGCTTTCCTAGACACTCTGGAGTTTTCTCAGCATGGTGTCTTAGAAGTCTGCACTTAAGATATGCATGAGTTAGTCCCCGGAATTGCCGTCATAAATTGAGCTTGCTAATTCCCAATGTATCTGCTGCCTGAATGCAAATTCCCTGGCACTTTATAATTTTAATACCAAAAAAGAGGGGAACCTTCATTTACTATTTTCCCCAAAAGTTAACAACCCAATAACCATGGCTGCTTTACTGTTGTGACACCAGCAGTACCCACACCAATTTTCACCTTTCCCGCATGTCCCTAACTCAAGTTAGCTATTTAATTATAGGTGGTCTGCGGTTAAAACTTTCTCCCTGTCTGCGGTTTGGGCAGTGACTCAGTGTTGCAAGGCCTGAAGTGCAGACATGACCGCAGCCATACTTATTCAATTACCCTGTGGTTTTGGCCGTGAGTCAGTGTAGCAATGCAGGGAACTAACTTAACCGCAACTGTACTTATCCAATTAACCTGCGGTTTAGGCTGTGATTCAGTGTAGCAATGCGCAGAACTACCTAACCGCAATCCCACTTATCCAATTGACCTAAATACAGTGATGTGGTACGTGTGGTTGCAACTCTCGAAACCAATGCATTAACGGTGACCGCAGTCATTCAATGTAGCTCATTTTAGTGCGTGTGGTCCGCTTAACCCTAGCCAGACACACACAGACAATTCTCATGTATTTACAGGCTCTCAACCCGCAGTGGGCTGCAGAGCTGACACTTCACATTTACAATATGACTCAGGGGCACCTGGCAGGGCATAATACCTTTATTTACTGGCCTGGGTACCCCCTCACCATCACAGTGTTGTATATGGATTTATTTACCTGCTTCTTCATCTGATACATCTCCATTGTCCCTAGTGTACACGAAGGAATGGCCTCATGAGAGGAGTAGGTGGAGCACAGCAGACAGGATGTTTGGCAGGCAAATATGGCACACAGGTATTAATAAACGAATTTATTGGGTGACTAGGAGAGACATCACAAAAAAATGGGAGCAGAGTAGCTTACTCAGACGCGTTTCAGGCAAAAAGCCCTTTTTCCCTAATGTAGCTGCTTGTGTGGTGTCACAGAATACCCAGAGGGACCAGTGAGAGCAGAGCTCACTAAATGTAGTCATAGACTTGCTGTCAAGAACTGAAATTTTGGAGTGCTGTGATAGAGTGATCAGGAAGAAACAGAGACAGAGGGGGTCATGCACTAAGCTCCGTTAAGTCACTTTTAGAGCGCAAAGTGCTCTTAGAACGTGATATTGCGCTCAACCCGATGCACTAAGCAACGCAAACAGGCACTTTGCGCTCTAAAACGGAATTTTTTCTATGTCCAACTTTGCTCATTCGTAACCCTGTTTGCGTTAAATTCTGCCCTTAAGCGGGATGCACTAAGCAACGCAACCTTAGCGTACGCAAAAGTTGCGTTGATCAGAACACTGAATATTTCGCCTTAAGAAAGCTCTCGCGAAACGCGCGCATCGGCGGCTTGGTCTTTACACGTTCACGCGCAGGGGTCTGATTCCCTCCACATCCATAGTCTCTAACCGCGAGTTGATGCGGCTGCCTGCCTGCACGATCAATACAGGCTTTCAGAGTGCCCCGACGGACACTGTGAGCCTCGTTACAATTTGATACAGGCAACTGTTGCTCATATGTGGCTAAAGTATATAGTTTAGTTCCCCGTTCACTGCTGTTACTCAGGGATCTCCTGACAGCAGATTAAAGGGGATACTTCACTTCCAACACACAGTCTGTTTTACTCAGCCTACCTACATGTGAATACTAGTGTGTCACGATCCCCCTGAGCAGTACTATCACAAGGGGTGTAACCTCCACATCTGGATATCTGTCAGCGTTAACCCTCAGGTCTACATGGGCAAAGTGACACTATGTAATACACACTATACTATCCAAATCACAGTAGGAGTGAGCTGAGAGCATTATTTAGGCTGCAATCACTATTGGGTGTTTTTATACTGTATGAACCAGCACTACTATTTTATAATTGTGTTACACTACCACGCGGTCTAGACAGTTTCTGATATATGGGAGAATGAGTTTATTCTGTGTCACTATGCACACTGTGCAAATAGCTCTTTTATTAGTGTCATAAGGTTATTAGAGGTCATATCCTCCCTACCACCGCACACAGAAGGAGGTTACCTTAGGTCAACCTGACTCAATATCCAACTTACCTCAGAAACATTCTACTAAGACTCATTGTATTTTGGAACTGTTCAGATTTCATGCAATCACAGTTTATCTACTACAATTATACATCACTATTCGGTTCATTATACTCTGCCACTAGTGAATTGCACCCCAACACCTACCCTAGAGCCACCCTGTAAGAATTGCTTTTTACATCAGATCCTTACAAGGAATGTTGTTTAGTGTGTAACCTGATTATCAAAGTACACACAGCTATCATAGACCCTGAACCTATACGGTTCAAGTATTGAAGGTCAGAATACCTTCAGGTTGTCTGTTCTTAATACCCATTATTTTAATTCATTGGTACACTAATAAAGTTATGTTTTAAATCATTCACTCATCATAAAGAGCGTGAACCTGAGTGCTACAACTGGGTTCTATCTCTACCCTACTCCCCTTGATCAGAACACGTCAGGTAAGAGTAGACGCAAAAAAGCTGGACTTAGAAAAAATTATTGCTTTACATTTTTGCATGCGCAAAACCCATACAACAGGCCGGCGGGTGTCCCGGCTGACCCCGCTGGGGTCCGGGGGTGGGGGTCCACGGTTCACCAAGCGGGGGTTCCCACGGGAGTGCTGGGGACCCTGAGGGTCCACGCGGCCGTCCTGGGGTCCCCGCGGGAGTCCCGGGCCTGCGAAACCAATGTTGCGCCTCCAAAAATAATAAAAAATATTTATAACTAAATACACCTCCCTAACACATACTATACAGTAATGGGCAAAATTATGTATTTGTAATATGTATATATGTATATGTAATATGTATTTAAAATGGGCAAATGCATTATTATCCATATGTGGATAATAGTCTTTTTACCCATTACTGTACTGCAAGCATGTCAAACTCGCGGGCCGCGGGCCGCATGCGGCCCACAACGAGTATCTGTGCGGCCCAGCCAATGTGTCCCGGTTACGGCGGCGGTGAGGAGGATGCGGCAGCTGGTAAGTATTCTCTGTGTGAGTGAATGCTGCCAGGGGATTGGATGAAGGGCCGCATGGGTTTGAATGAAGGAGGCGGGGCTTAGAATGCCGGCCGGGATGCAGGGGATTGGTCGCAGGCAGGTCAGAGGAAACCGGGGGCGGGGCTTCCGCTTTGTGCAGAGCACACTGTGAGTCTGTCTCTGCCTTCCCGCTCCTGGCTCCTTTGCCTGCTGCGCGTTGTCCCCCGCCGGGCGGGCAGCCACAGGGACCCGGGGCAGAGGCACTCACCCCCTTTGGTGCTCACCCCATTTGGCGCTCACCCCTTGGCGCCACCCCCTTGCACCCTTGGCGCTCCCTTTGCCCCGGTCTGCATGGTGCAGGAGATGCGCGTGGGGGCGGGCAGCGGTGGTGCGCGATCGCTGACGGGCGGTGGGTGCAGCGGGAGGCTCAAAAAGCAGGCCTTTCCTCTGTCCCCCGCCACCCCCCCCCTCCAGTCACTCACATCCGTCGCTGTACTCCACTTTGTGTGTGTGTGTGTGGGGGGGGGGGGTGTGTGGGGCGGGGGTGTGTGTGGGGGGGGGGGTGTGGGGGTGGGTGTGGGTGTGTGTGGGGCGGTGTGTGTGTGTGGGGCGGTGAGTGTGTGGGGGGGCGGTGTGTGGGGGGTGTGTGGGGGGGGGAGGGTGTGTGGGGGGGGTGTGGGGGGGTGTATGAGGGTGTGTGTGCATGGGGGGGAGTGTGTATGTGGGAGGGGGGAGTGTGTGTGTGGGGGGGAGTGTGTGTGTGGGGGGGAGTGTGGGTGTGTG